>NC_057774.1:4494725-4794725 GCF_014825855.1 Bombus pyrosoma
CAAAATTGTCAGGTCGCCGGTACTCGTGGTATGCAGCCGAGAGAATGCCTGACAATTAATTATTCTCTTCTACTTTTTACTCCGCAAAGAGGAATAAAGGAAGAATATGTAGGCGTGAGTTTCCAGGAAGTTCGCGCAAAACAAGTGAAAATCTTTTTCGGCGATGGTCACCTTCAATTCTCGCTAGTTTTTTTCAGACAGCGTTTTCGCCGCGAGACGAGCTTTTCTCTCGTTCGTAAGTTACGCTTTCCTTTCTTCGTCGTGCCAAAACTCGTCCGGCTCGTTAATACTTCCGCGGCGATCTCCGAGTATAAATTTCGCCGTGGTATTTTCCATCGTATATCGTAAAAAGGCTGGTTTTTCACGAACGAAAACTGTTCTATTTCTTACGAAACTACCGCGCGATCGTTAATTTCTTTGTCGCGGATGGATCAAACGACGAGCGAAATTTTGTCGAAATTTCCATTCGACCGGAAGAAAAATGGGAAAGTGGGTGTGTCTTATGGAACGTTCGAGCATTCGTCCTTGAATTATGTAATATTTCATCCAGGGAATTAATTCAGCGTCTTTTGTTCAGGAAACAAGGAGGGAACTAACGAGCTGCGTATTGTCCGAGATTTCATATCAAATCGATATTTCTGCACGATTCAACGACAAGGCGTTTGTCGAACGACGAAGACGTAATTACGAAAGCAGAGCGTCGAACGATCTTGGCGGTCGGAGGAAGCGGAACGACGCCTTACCCCGACCTTTCCCATCTTCGGCATCAGTAAGTTAGAACTATTCGAAACGTTTCGTCCCTCGTTTGCATGCCGATACGTGGCACTGAACCAAGAACCAAGTCAGCCCCTAGATCGAGCGCAGACCGACCTGTGCGCGAAACTTCACCAGTGCCATTTCTCGGATATAAACTCGACGCTCGGATCCACGTACAGGTACACTCTGACTGGAAACTGTGAATATAGGTGCGACGGAGTCTCGCCGGGGATGATGCCTTGCAATTTCGCGCGATTACCGCAGGGCTCTTCCAATTTGCCGAGAAACTTTGCCGTTATCGTCCTTCTATACTTGCTAGATCGATAATCTCTCTCGCTCGTTCGCTCCTCTGAGACGTTGTTGGAATCGCTACGATTGTCTTTGTATTTTTTTTCGAATTTGCGAACAGGTAAACGAGAGTACAGAGCGTGCGGATTTGAAACGAGACGATTAATCGCAGAAGGAAAAGTTCAGGGCGCGGAAGCGAAACGGTAGGTCGATACGCGTCGATTGTTCGAGGACGCAACGAGGATGCGCGTTCACGGAGGACGGCTCATCTTAATCACCAATTCATCACTCGCCATTGCCCCTCGAGGCAATCGCGCGTGAACTTAGCCTGATAGACGATACATCGGCGATACCGAAGCGTAGGCATCGTCGCGTCCTGGCTCATCCCCGATTCGCCGGAGAACTGGACACGCTCGGCCAAATACCTTCGCTTGCTGGTTACATATAGCTAAGTATCTAATCGTACCAACTACACCAAGGCTTTTCGAACGAGCTTGATGTTGGCAAACTGAAATTAAGGTCGGTGCGAAACGCGAGGGTAGACCGAATTGATACGGACGATCTCGCTGACGGGGACGCTTCGCCAACCCGCAGCCTCGTTTACCCGATAACGATCCTTAAATTATTTCTAACTGGCGATTGTTTGGTCGTGTCATTCCGTGTCATTTTCGATCACCGACTTCGTCTTTCCACTCGTTCATGGAACGCCAATTCCTGTTAAACGATAAACGGTCGCTCAACGACGTCCTTTTCTGACGCAGAACCGCGGAGAGAAATAGCGGTGGAGATTCGCGAAACGCTGAAACAACTATTTGCGGTTGAACGGTATAAAAGAACGTCTTGACGATCGTTCGTCTAATAGAGGACTGGAATATCGCGAAAAAGAAATACCCCTGTGAAACGCATGATTTTCTAAAGTGCTGTGGCAAGTGACCGGGCAACGGGGCGGGAACAGCGAAGTAGGATCAGTTACTCTTCCAGGAAGGGATGCGTTGGTCCGTGAACTCGCCGATAACGCAGAATTATAGTCCCAGCTCTGGCAGAGCCATCCTCTTCGAACCAACCATGTGATTCCCTACAAAACGCCTATCACTGTGCGTACCGAGGCGTGAGCAGCTTCGGTTTGCACGCATGTATCATCCCATCCCGTTGTCACTACCTTTGCTTCTTCGCTTTTGTCCGAACGACCCAATGGACTGTGTTTCTTTTTACAAACGAACTAGGCGAAAAAAGCCAAATCGCGATCTGGCGTAGAGCAATCGAGCGATGGAACGAAGATCGAAACACGCGAAGAAACTGTACCGATCGACTGGTTGACATCCTCCGATAGATATCGGCTGCGTTCACGTTCTTTTTTTTATTCGAACCGGCTTTTATCCGATCGAAAAGAAGAGCATTAGGTAGACGATGGCATTTCCTCGAGGTGACCTTCTCTGTTCCGCGGTGGTCGGATATCGGATTAAAATACACGCTTACGAAAGGATAATGAGTCTGGAAGGCGGTGACAAAAAACTGCGAACTCTAGAGGATTTTCCAGGAACAATTTGCTTGTCCTTCCTCGCAGTTCCGTAGCATCGGACGATTAGATTATCCTGTACGAACGCTGCGAATCCCACGCACACTTTTGCCCTTCCATTTGGGGTTGGAACGATTTCCTAGCCGCTGGAACGGCTAATTGGCAGCGTCCGGCCATTATCACGAGTCTTCTTAATTTACGGAACTGAATTTTGCCTTTATAAATGCCGGTTCGCGACTATCAACTCATCTATACCGACTAATTTTACGACGAAATTTAATGGAGAATCGGAGTAGCGGAAGCGCGTTTTCACACGAGGGAATGGCTAAGGGTGGATAGAGTCGCATACATTTCGTCCCGAATAGTTTTACCTTGCGACTTACAGATAACATCTTTGCGTTAACGCGAACGTGACGTTTTTCGGAGGAAATTAAATGGCGAGTCAATGTGTGCAGCGTACAGTCCTCCTGTCATGTCAAATAACATTAGCCGTAATTACTTTTATTTAGGAAGAAACGCATTTACCATGTTTTAAGAAGTTCATGGGCCACGGAATATCCTCCAGATGCATATTCGATTACCAATCCACCAATTACCGGTACGTTCCTTTGAGTGCTCCTATTTTCCTCTATGATGCACCTTTCAAGGCCGGAAGTGGAAAATTGAACGATCAATTATAGCATTCGTCTTGAGAGTGCTTTCCATCGATCTCTATTTTTACACAGTTTTATATTCTCTTTTGCTCCATATTTTATCTCGTTCTTATCCAAACATCGTGCCATTGCTCCGAGCTCATCGATTCGAAAGATTCGATTTACCGACTAATTTTCCTTGGTAATTTTTGCCACGGTAATGGCATAGTATATCGAGTCATTCGCAAACTCTGACGAACTATGTAAATTCATCGAGTAAGGTGAATGCCTGTGACGGATGTGGGTGGTTTTTATCACGTCGACCTTTTTTTCGCAAAGCCGGTGTTAAAGCAGTGCGTGACTGTGATTCGGTTCTTATCGCCCGATCTTCGTTCGCAAATTTAATTACTTTTTTAAGCGAACGTTTGCCAAGAAAATTTTTCCATGTTTCGTTGTGTGTTCCAGTAGAATTACTTAAAAATTCCACAGGCTACGCGTCAAGGTACAAGTACTTTTTAGCGTGATTTCGCACGACAGAAGTTTCGTATTGTTATGTAACGTAATGCACGTTGATTTTCGTTAATTGCGGCGCTCTGGTATTTTATCTTGCGAGATTTCAAGCGTTTTATGTCGTCAGGATCAGATTGAGAAAAGAAAATTGCCAGCGTTGAGCCCTTGAGTATCATTGGCATGTTGAAACTCATTAGGAAAATTATCCGAGCTGCAGTTGGAAACCGACTTGCCAGAGGTACTACTACCTTTTTCCCTTATTGCTTTTCTCTTTAGAAGTTCAACGTTTGTTCGTACAAATTCCGAAACACGTTGAAAAATGCCGTATAGAATATATATGAAGAACAATGTGAACGACGTAGGGGCGAGCGTTTGTAGAATCGTATGCTGGTTTGTAGCGTTAGCTGTAACACGCGACATCGAGTTCTATTTCGATAATAGACAAAGTGATCGTGATTTTGTTCGATCTGTGCTTTTCTCGGTCGCAATATAGACATCGTCATTACGATGGCTTACGAGGAAAGAGTATCTGATTGATCTCCCTACTTTGATCTTCTCAACGTACCGTGTATTTCGGCGTCTTACCGTTTCATCTTCGTAAGAGATACAGAAGGGAGACCCTTATTTAGTGGATTCGGTTAATGTTTCCCGTTGCAAGGAGCAACGACGAGCGAACGCTAGCTAGAAAGATTGCTTTTGTAGGTTCGTTCGCCTTGCTGCGCGGCCAAGGAATTTAGAGAGTCACGGATGTAATTTTTATTCATTTCCAAGAGAACTTAATACCAGAACTGCTGCAAAGGGATTCCAAAGGTTTTGTGCTCGTTCGACTGTGGTTTAGTCGGATCTTTTGTTATATTGCCCCTTGCTGTTTCGTGTTTGTTCTTTTATTTCGGTTAATAGAAATACTCGGCATAGTCCTTAGCGAGTAAAACAAAGGCGCCATGAAGCATCCTTCCTCTGAAGAGTTTCTAATAACGTCTGGTTTAAAAGGATTCGAACGAGTACATACCTACGTATAAATTAAAGATTGAATGGCATGTCATTTTTATTTCGTGTCAGCGGCGCGAGACTAACGGCGCGATGAGAAATTCTCGAATGGAGGAAAACCGGCGAATGAAGCACGCGCGTGTGAGAACAAAGGACGACGCGATATTGGATAGAGCATAAACGAGAAGGGAAGTTATGGCGGTCTCAATTAGTACAAATAAAACGTTCCGAGCTAGCTAATATTATTTATCGCTCGCTCGGATGCCTCTGCACGTCGTATAAAAGCGAGAACACGGAAACCCATTATAATGAAATTAACAAATTACCCGTCGTCCAGCGCCTCGACCTCTGCTCCTGCCAGCGAACCCGTACCACCGAATCCCTACGAGTATCGTCTGTTTTCATCCTCTCGCGAAAACCACCCCATCTCGATTTTCCCTTCTCCCTTCTACCCTTTTCTTCCCTTCCCTTCTCTTCCCTCCTCTTCTCTTCTCTTCTCTTCTGTTCTCTTCTCTTCTCTTCTCGTATCACGCGAAAGACAGCCTATACAATTCAGCTGATCCCGTTTCCGTTACTCCGCTTCTTGTGCATTAATTCCATTCTCCGTTAGCACGACTGGGGTCTCATTCAGACAGGAATTTCCTATCTGTGGAGGGAGCCTATGCTTCTCCGACGCCGACGCTACCGCGTAGTAATCACTGGAATTGCTACTACTTTATTCGAGCGCTTGCCCCTTTCGTCACGCGATACACGCGATTAAAAGCAACTTCTACTCCGTAGAAAAGTTTTCCCTCGTTTCTTTTTCTTCGACGATTCCTCGATCGATTGGACGATTTATAAATTTTTCTCGCTGAATCAGCCGCGCAAACGCAGACCCGAGACTAACGTTGTCACGCTTACTAACTAATTCAAACTTACGAATCGGTCTGCCGTACGCCGCTTCCTTCTCTGTTTTCAGTGTTTACAGATGGAATCGTACGTAGGGAAATTTTCAATTATGCACATTTTGGTCGATGTAGTCGGTGTTCACGCGTGACACGTCGCAGAGACGCGAGATAGGGGGTGAAGCGAGTGGATCCAGGGGTCGTCGGTGGATGAAGGGGCGAAGAAGGGAGGAAGAGGTGAGGGAGGATGGAGGAGGTGGACGGGGAGGGGGATGTCGGTTTTTGGGAGGGTGCGGGTTCGGTGCAGAGACAATAGTAGGCGGACAAAAGCGTGATATACGACGACCCCCGGAGCAGTGGTATTAAAATCATATTTTTAAGTCCTCCATCCTACCCCTGGACCTACCGCGAGCGCCGTACTCTTCGTTGCTACCAACTCTGTCCCCTCGTTTCATGCTGAACCACAAAATGGCGGTGGATGGGTGGTGTCTCTGTGGGACTGACGATGCTCCTGGATTTAATTGGATTCGTTGGCTGTAATTAATGCAGCTCCATCGGCCGTGGAAAGGTACCCGTTTCAGGATTTTGATTTCTTTTAACGTCGCCGTTGCCCGGCCACTCTCATCTCCGATATTATTTTTGCAGGCTTAGGTGTACGATTGATCGTAGCGGCAAAGACAATCGTTCATAGAAACGGTTAAACGTTAATCGAATTCCTTTGACTCGGGATCGATCGTTCATTAACATCGATCGCTAATCTCGTCAAAGTCGGCAAAAAAAGAGGAAGAAGCCGTGACGGATAAAAAAGTTGCAGGCTATATCAAAGGTTCGAGAAGCAGCACATTTTCATTTGAAATTCCGTGTATCTCCGGAGAATCTCGAATCGGCGGGTTATTCAGCTTCCAGTCTGATTTAAAGTCCTTCGAAAGGGATGATATACGGGCCTGAATGTATGTACCTTCGCATTTACACGCAGGCACGCGTGAAATGAATATCTCCTTCCTAACCCGCGACCCACCGCAGACGTATATATTTCATCTTGCTATCACTATTTCAGAGAGGTGACTTGCTTTTTCCTTCCCGCTTCAAAGGATTCTCTGGCTTACTTTTCTGCTAGATACGGTCGTTAACTTGGATACCACCTGCCGCTTCCTGCATTATTTTTGAAAATTCGTTAGCGATCTAGAAGAGGAACGAACGAGCGGATCGAAGCGTAGTCGCTTCGCTTTCCTTTTTACTAAAAGTTCAACGTTGTTGAAAAATGAATATCTAAAAGTAAACGCGTATTACCCCGATAAACCGCGATAAACCGCGCGAAGCTTCGGATTTCGAAGTAATCTTAAATTAAACGAAGAACGCGTAGGATGCGAGAGCCTGTAAAGATCTTAAGATCTTTGAAAAATGGACTGAGAACTTTGGAAATAGGAATTCACGCGTTAACTTGTGATTTCGAGTACGCGTTCTAGTCTATTCAACCAATGATGAGTTTCAAGTATTTTCTTACTTTAGCTCGTGTCCACTCGAAACAGATATTTTTTCGCGATTCACACGCGTCAGAAAAAAGAAGTGACAAAACGATGCGGCAGCGTTCAAACGTTGCACGCGTACTCCAGCCACTCCGGATGCACTTCATTAGAACTTTTAAATCTCGTTTCGTGTCGTCGTCCGCGGAATAACTCGTGCTACGACCGAGTTTCGAAACAGCGAGATGAATTTGCTGGTCCCTTGAACGCCGTTATACGTACGCCAGTCTCTGGTTCCCCGCTGTTACCTCTGCACGGTCTCTTGCCCAAGTACTCTACGTTTTCTTTGCTACTTTATCATCGCTGATCGTCTTTACCGCCGAGGTTAGCAGGCAGCCTTCGAATACGCGAACTATCAGTAAATTATCCGATTTTACGAGTACGCGCGTGCAAGTACTTTGTCGACACGCTAAATTTGTTCGTATTCCTTTTTTCTCCAATTTTATTTCTATCGAGTAAGTTTAATTGTTAGAGCGATCGATTTACGAGCAGACATCGATGTAACATTTCAATTCCCGGCGAAATCTTAGGATTTGTCAACGTGTCACGGAAGAGAAACGCGCATTTTTCAACGACCAACCGGGACGAGATATCTCCCTGTAGAGTTGCTCCCTTTTTTACGAGGCTCTCCTTCGTGTCAACGCTATCGGTGCGAGTTTTCACTCGGAACGAATGGAATAAGGGATTCGCGTTTGGTTTTGTCGCGTGTAACGAACAACGGTACGGTGCTTTGTTCAACATTTTCCAGTCTCATCGTTGGAACGCGTGCGTCGTGACGTTGCGACGTTCGGGCGAGACAAGAAAATCGAAGAAAGCCGAGTCGCTAGAATTGGCGATTGTTGGAAGTCGAAGAAAGCGCGACCCGGGTAAGACCGATCTCTTTCTAAGAAACTGGAAGACGAATAGGAACGGGCAACAAGTTGGAAGCGAGCGCGTTACGAACGTTTGAAACTCGCGAAGAATTGGCCCCAGAGACTGGAGAAGCGGCAATTAGAATCTCGGAGAAGGGTGGACACCGAGATGCCAGTCGTTTAGCCAAGGACATTTTCGCATTACACGGACCATTAGGAGTTACTTGGCGAGGTTGCCTTTCGGAAAAACGTTCCACTTTGTATAATGGTCGGCCGAAAGGAACAGGAAGTTCCGTTGTATACGTTTACTGAGGGGCAAAGGTGCTCACGCGTTCGCCGACTATTTCATTTTAAAGTCAAAACGTCGTGCCTAGTCGGAGCTCCGAACATCGTAAGAGGGTTGCTATACTATTATAACTTTGTAATGGCCTACTAGCGCGTACTTTGCCCTGGATATTGCCTTAAAGGGCGCAACCGTGAAACGTCCCCTTCGTAAATTTAACTTTCAAACACGTCGCCTGACATCGGTCCCCGCTAGTGCACTATCGCGTTTTTCATGTACTTCCAGCTTTCTCCTGCGTTCTTTCTTGTCCTCTCTCCTTGTCGTTTCGCGGTCCGGATTATGGTAATGATCACCGACTTTTATTTGCCATCATGTTCGCGAAACTGCCTCGTCGATTAATCATCTCGCATGAGATACGACTTTCGTCTTGAGGTATCGCGCGTTTATCACGCGCGTTCTAAATAAACCGATGCTAACGATGCACCGGCGGAAAACCACGAGAACTTAATTCAGTATTTTATTCGAACGTTCTTCTTTCTTCTTCTCTTTTGGGCAACTCGACAAGCATTCTTTTTACCGAAAGGAAAACATCGCAATTTTAAGCGCGTTTATACACACACTTATACAGACACTTATCGTAAGTTTACTTTTAGACGAAAACGACTATAGGTACGGACGTTTTCCAAAGTATTCGCTACACCGGGAAACTTATCGACGAGTTCCGCGTCTCGATAGTTCCACATATAGCTTAAATTATTCGCAGACTTCTCTTTTCACTCGGTCCATAACATGACGACGCAAGTTTCGAACTGAGAAAGAAGGTCAATAGTACTTAACGCTTAATTTGTCGAGTAGTCACGAAGACCTGCACGATGTGATTAAACTTTCAACGATAGAAGGGTCTCAGCCGCGTACAATGTCCGGCTCTTTTCAAAGTTCGCCCCATCGGCATATCCTAATCGGCCTGGACCGGCTTCTTTCCATCGCTTCTCCTTAACTGTATTCATACGGCAGCATGAATACGGACCAAATCGAAGAGAGAAAACGGTCGACGACTCCGGGAAATGTCGGTCGGTTCGAAACGACCACGGTAAGGATTTGGGATCTTTGGAAGCGAACGTTGGTTCTCACAGCGTCCATGGAAATCGGTAACGAAGGACGTACTCGAGATTTCCGAGTAATTCCAATTTATGGCGTCGCGTTGTCGCAAATCATAAGCGCGACCGGACGTTAGCGCGCACCGCTGCGGAAACGCTTCACATAATGGTCGTTCGATCTTTGGATTACGATCCAACAGAAATGTTACATCGGTTCGTTCGATGTCCTTGCAAGTTACATTTTCCGCTCGATATACCTGTACTAGATGTTCTTCTCGCCAATCGATCTCCATAGAGATTTCCATGTATCGTCGTCCCTCTGGTAGATATTTTATTGCTGGTTGTAAACCGTGTATCGGTTGTACCGGTTCTAAGAGTTGTTCTCCAAAGGAATTCTTCTCTTTGTCGTCTCTCGAGCTTCTGCAGAAGGGGCAAATGTTGGTTCGTTCGGTGATACTGGTCGAAAGAATTCACGAATTGCGAATGAAACGGAAGATAATCTCCGAGCAAAGTAGAAAGGAAAACGTTGTTTCGTCGAGGACAGCCGCTGGACGAATCTATCGATTGTTGGGTGCTCCTTTCCTCGAACATTCTTGGCTAGCTAGGAGTAGAACGAATTGTTGGCGGAACGCCAGAAGGCCAAGCGAGAACGCTCGCCCAGGTGGAAGCAGAAGGTAGCGTAGTACCTCGAGCAAGATTCCGGGCAAAAAGTTAAGGGATAAAAAAAGAAAGCAGCGAAGAAGGGGAAAGAGCGGGGCGGGAGGTGGAACGGAGAGAGTAGACGACCACGAAATATTTGTCAATCGCAAAGCCAGGAAAACCGGTCGGGAAAGTCGATTTAACGCCCGTTAAGGAAGCAATTCCTTTAAGAAGGACGAACGACGGAGCAATGGTGGTGCGACCCGGGGATGCTCGACCTTCCTGGACTTACGACCTTTCACCGGAGAATCGCTTCCGTCCGCCATTATCGGCGGACGAATGGAACATCAATAACCAATTTCGTAAGACTAATATCGCGAAAATTAGTTTCCTGAGGTCCCTTTTCCTTCGTGCTTCGTTCCTTACACTCTCTCTCTCTCTCTCTCTCTCTCTCTCTCTCTCTGCCTCTCTCTCTATCTATAGCTTCGTTAAAAGGTCTATGACCTACTCGCCGTTCATGCTTTTCTTAATGTCCAGCCATCGAGCGAAAGCGATCGTGAATCTCCCTTTATCGTCTCGCAATACCCGTTTCCGGCCATATTTTCCTTTTTTTATCGCGCACGCTCACCGTCGCACCGAAGAAACGATAATATACCTTTTAATCCGTGTCACCCAGATTTACCCGGTGAAATATCTACCTGGACGAATTCGAATTCCGCCTAAATGCTTTCTGAACGATCCTCTGAAAATCGGTCATTTCCACTTTCCTATGTTCGCGTTGCTCTACACGCCGTCTCTCGCCGAATCTTTTATTTTTCGCTTCTTGTCGGTTTTTCGTCGACGAATTCTCGGCAACAGTGGTCCTTCCTTTTCATCCGGATTGAAGACAGGTATCCGAAAAATCTAACGAGAACGATTCTTCCAAAGACTACTAGTCGATCGTGTTGAAAACTTTGCTGCGCGCTATCAAACGCGTCGATTAATTATTCACCTTGATAACGTCGGACGATGATCTTCTCAGAACTTTGTACTCGCAGTCGGTAAAAGTACATAGATATCTCTAGATAATTTTATTTTCCTTCGAGTACAGCGCTTTGCCAGCAATTTCTTGAATTACACAGGGCTTCCACTTAATTATAAATTAATTGTTCGCCGAGTTATGGCTCGATTTTTACTTCTCTTTTCGACCTAATTACCAGAAGGCCTTGAAGAGCTCCGAAACTCACCCGTTCTTTCCCTTCGTACACCGGTTTTTCTCCGTCGTTTTTGCGTTTCGTTCCGGTTTCCCACCCTTTCTTGCCCTCGCGGTATCCAACTACCATTTCGCCAGTGTATCTCGAACTTCCCTTTAACGAGAAACCACTGTACCTTTCGTAACGTCACCTTTTTGCCCGGAATCATGGCGTTTCGATGTTTCTTTTCACAGCGAGGAAATTTCCAGGCCAACGAGGGTGCATTCGACCAGTGAATTTTCCGGTTTCCCCTTTGCGGCAAACGTCGATAGGCGTGTAAGAAGTCTCTTTTTCTCCCTCTCTCTCTCTCTCTGTCTCTCTCTATCTCCCCTTTTGCACGTGTTCCGTCGGTCGCATTAATTATTTTGTCGAAATTTACATTCGCCCCGGTGTAGTCGGCGGAATTCGGTGGAGTAAAGGAGGGTAACGCGGTAACCGTTGGCGTGTCGAATTCACCGGCGCGATAGACAAGCAAAGCGATAGACAAAAGGTCGTGCTTATCGAGCAAATTTGATCAATCGGCAATTTCACTCGGTCTATCGGGGACGATATTTGACGCGATTCCGTCTCGATTTCTTTTTATCGATTCGGTATAAAGGCTATAAAACGAGATGCTGGGAATGTTAAAGTTGATTTATTAACGTTTGATTTATTTCCCAATCGATCGGAACGAATGCATTTACCCTGGCGAGGCAAGATAGCTGGGCTCACCAACCTACGCCGCGATCAACCTTTTCATTTCGTACCCTCCTCTGCTTTCTCCTCTCTCATCCGCTTCTCCCATTCCCCCTTTCTCTTTCGTCGTTTTTTTTTCTTAACAAGAATTCCACCGTTTAAGTGCCATATTTTTCGTGCGAGCTGTAAGAGCGCCGGGTGTCTATTAATAAGCATATCAGACCGGTGGAATCTCGCGATAAAAGTGATGTATGTCGGTGGAATAACGGAGCATCGCGCCAAGAGCGGCTGATACAAACCGCTCGCAACCGCGAACAAATTTCCCACGAGTCGCTTTTTAACGGCCATCGGATGTCAAACGTCTCTTCCTTCGGTTACTCTTTTCCAACGCGCCACTATTTCAACGTCACGGACGTATTTATTACGCATCGTGGTAACGTTCGCGCGTCATTTTTCTCTGACTCGTAGACTTTTGCTCATTTTTCCAAGTAACGTAGCCGACGACGACGCGCCGCTTATCGCGCAACGCATACGCGTTCGTTCGTCGGGTTCAATTCGCTGAAAAACGTTCGCGCGATAAAAATTGAAGCAAGCGCTCGCGATCTCGACGGAAGGAAGCGCCGTCGTTTAGAAAAACGGCCAGATAACCTGGTCAGACGCATAAACGTCTAAAATGTACGAACTTGTCGGATGCAAATTTTACGACTTTTTCCAAAGATGTTGATGAATAAGGAATCGCGAAGTTGCCGGTAGCTTGCGGTAACAGTAATGGAAGATCGGCGCGGTGGCGAAACTCTAGTCGGAAACTCGGAAACGTTTCATCAAGCAACCGAGATCTCCTCTTACGGTGGCCTATCCTGCTACTGGCTGCTATCTCCGCATTCCTACTTGTAATCTCGCCTCCTTTATATCTTCTTTGTTATCAGCAGCCAGCGAAAGGAGGAAGAATCGAACGTGGATTTTGCGAACGAAACTTGACTGAGAGTCCTCCATACGTAACATCGCCGGGCTACTTCGTACACGTCGTGGTTTCTCTCTTTTCGTTCCTTCTTCGTCGTTCGAACGATAGAGATTTCCTTGTCGATGAGAATCGAACAGCTGAGCCTTCAGGGATTAAAATTTAATTTGCTTGTACGCTTGTGGCTGTGGAAAGTTGGTGGCGCGGATTCGACGATTAAAAAGATTCGTTTGGGAAAGTATGGTTCGCGTAGTTGGAGCGATCGGTATCGAGCTAAAGTTCGCGACGAATCGGAGGATTAGGAGGATCGTGAAGTTTCCGCTTGTACGTCGGTCAAAATTCGTGCGACATGTACTGACAAAGAACACGACCAATACTTTTAGGAGCTTCGTATCACGTTCGGCGAACCGTCAAACAAAATTCTTCCGTGGTGTACAAAGGGAACGTTCCAAGTTTCCAGAGCCAACGACCTTCCTCCACAAATTCGTAACGTCGTAAGTTTCGAGGTTATGCGATGCAAAGTGAAGCCGACGAAATTTCGTAAGTTCGTAAACGGGCTCGTGGTAAATCGCACAGAAATCGCCGTGTTCGCGTTTGAGAAAAGATTGGCGCAACCTAAATTTTCCGCCGGCTGTTTCATAATCGCGCCACCACGAAGATTGGCCGAGTCCATTGAAAAACCTTGTGTCGTTCGGCTTCCCATTTCTGCCAGATCTGACACTTCATCTCAATGAAGTATCGAAAGCAGGAGACTCGATTCGAAAACTGAGAGCAACGATGAAAAGAGGAACGAAGTGTGTCGCGCAGACCATCAACTTGTCCAATCCGGAGACATGCGTAAGACCAAAGAGGATTCAGAAGCTCGTTCATGCAGACATGATGCAGCCTTGTCCGAGCATAGTAGCTGGAAGCTCGTCTTATTGGACTCCGAGACCGGTGCCCATTAAAATCTGCACGCGGAAAGACATGCAAAGAACTTGTCCGCCAAAGGTGAACCAAATGATCGTTTCGTTGGGCGCACGGTTCAAAAGGCGGGAAGACGGTTGAACAGAAAGCGTACGTGGTCGAACAGGATATATTTATGGTTAATGAGATTCCGTTAGCGGGATCGAATCTCAACTTATTAACAAGGCAGCTTTGGCGTTAAATCACGCGAACGCGTTCCCATGGCGCGAGTTCGACTCGTGTTCGCGCGATATACGCGTCTAGAAAGCGACGGACGACGATGTATCGGCTCCTGTAGGAAGCTCCTGATTGGTCGATACCGTAGTTACGTTTACCTGGAATTAGCTCGACGGTTCGGTGTACACAGGTATAGCGACGCGGATGAGTCTCTAATGGAGGAGGACAGTTTAGAGTTGGCGTACTTGTTAGGGACACGTACGTACGTGACCTCACGAGTCGAAAGCATCGTCGCGTTTAGCAGACTAGCAGACTCTAGGGTCCACTCGTTGAACAGAAAGCCGGATACTCTGGAGGGTTTCGTAAACGCGACAAATCTTTTCCTCTCTTTCACGGGCTTCTTTCCACGCCTGTTTCCATTTCCGTAGCTTCGCCATGTATTTTGCTGCAATTCGAGGATTCGGTCGTGATACCCGCCAATACGAATAAACATAAATTCGTTTAGTTAGAAATATCAACGTTTCGTTTCGTAAGTAATTCCGATTTTTGTTCGATTTTCCGCTTCACCTTCGATATTCGCTTGTATACCGTGTGCCGGCAAATAAGAATCCGGCTCGCCGGTCTCTCGATTCTCAACGCAAATACAAAGATACGAAGGAAGGAATACCGCGCTTGTTCTTAAAAACTCTCAAATATTGATATTCTTTCGAGTCACGTACGCAAACTTGGTACTCTGTCCAAAGAAACGATACAGTCCCAAACCGTAGTAACGTTATGTACGTTTTCGTAGCTCTGCGAGTGTCCGCAGAAGACATTGCCAAAGACGTCGGGTTACAAATTCTGTAACATTCTGCTCTTCCTCGTGAAAAGTAGCATCGCGGCTGGTCTCGTTTATTGGACGCATACCGAGGGCTTGTGGGGTAGCAGCGCCGACGTCGAGGACCTGTATCGCAGGATAATGGCTACGCTCGCTCCCACTTTGGACGACAGAGAAGTAGTAACGCACGATGAACGCAGCTTACCAACGTTAATTTCTGCTTTTTCTCGATCCATGGAAATTGTTACGTTTTCACAGATCGAATTGCCTCGCATAAACGATTTCAAGAACACGATGATACAGAAGTACAACTACGCCTTGTTTACCATAATGAACTGTATCGTGAGCGCATCGATGATACTGCGGAGGCAGCTTCAAAGTATGTTGGTTGACGTCGAACCAGCCAAGGTCGAGCCATCCGACGCCGAATCTTCCGACGATACGACGGATCCCGAAGAGGAAAGTTAACAGTCGCGCCATTGTTAAATCATACAAGACAAATCCCTTGTGTAGTGTTGTTTGCCCTCATCTCGTGAGTTTAAAAAGTGCTAATGCACGAATAAATTCGTAAAACACTGGCTCCGCTCTATCGTGGAGAATACGACTACTTGTGTTAAGAGGTGACTGCGACAACGGTGTTCAAGATGTTCACGCTGGTTTCGTGGAGGACGTTGGCAAAGATGTTCTCGAGATGTTGCTTCACGGTACGTACATAGAGATTCACGTAAGCACGCGAAATACGATACAAGGACAGATTAAAATTCCGTTCAGCTTGCTTCCATTTTTTCCCGGAACACCAGAGGGTACACCAGGGATTTCTCACGGTAGTTGCATTTTAAGCGATTTTTATGGTACCTCTTGCTATCGTTGTAAAATTTCAGGCTTCTTTTCACCCGCTATTTTATCCGGCGCGAATTTATTCTCGCGACAGAACTAAGAATTCTATGGGTTTGAACGCGTGGCGCGAATAACATTGAAAAATATCTTGGAAACGAACTCTTAATCGAAGAAGGATCAGCCGCGAATCGGCAAATTCGATCTCGTCCACCCCTTCGTGCAATCCCTGATTTTCAAGTTCAATTTTTCTTTCCACCCCCTCTTTTATAAATTTCGGATTATGCTAAATGAGGCTTTAACGGTCTCCGGAGATCATTCGGCATCGTTCGATCGGCTGAATTTGTTCGTGAACCGAGGGGATCCACGCCACCCATCTTCTTTCATTGAATCGGCAATCTCGATCGAGAATTCTCTTCAGCGAAGAAGTATGCTTCGTTAATTCGGAAATGTAGCTCCCTACGAAAAGCGGATATATCCTATCTATGTGTGCAGCGATCGCTGTTTAAATGGTCGCTTTCGTTTCGCTATCTTTCCGTTCGAAGTTCAAAGATGCACCTTTTTAATAAATCAAGCGTAATCGGAGGAATATCACAGAGAGTCGGGATAGTCCTGTGGGAGGGTGATTCAAAGCACGATTCAGTTCGGACAGTTAAACAGTTTATTCAGATCGAAACTTTATGTAATATATACATACGAGTTAGTAGACGATATGCAGTTCTGATATGAAATCACCTATACAGTGAACTTAAAATATAATCGATTTACACGGACCTCGCATCATGCTGATTATGTACATTCGTTAGTCTCTAATTTTCGTTTTCGTGTTCGATCGAATCGCTTGCACCAGGTCAGCGGCGCATCGTTTCCTCGCGTGCCAAGAATTTTCCTATCGATGTTGTCAGAACGTTTGCCGGAAAAAGAGGAGCCATATAGAAAAGAACAACGGTCAAAAAGAAGAGGAAAAACCAGAATTATATTCTTCATCTTTCCCTCGAGGAGAAACGTTTGAGCGTACAGGAATCGATGTAGATTCTCGGCTTGTGCGTGCGTTATACCGAAAATTGATTCTCGCCAGATCGACAGCCGGATACGTTTACGTTAAATGTTCGTGGACGTGAAAGAAAAAAAGTGTGATCGCGTCGATCAGGTCGCTGGTTTCCACGCGGGAACGTAGCAATTTCGTTGGCAGTGCGACGACGACCGACCGTAACGATGATTTTTCGAGGGTTCGATAGAAAAAGATGTTTGATCCGATTCCCGAAGCGCGGCTAATTCTATGTTTGCGGCGAGGATAGCGTTTACTCTAATTAACAAAGATCGTTGTTCGTCGAGCGTTTTGGGAAATAACGACCTGTCAACCTGTCACTCGAACAGAAATCGACGAGTCCCATCGAACGACGATACAGGTCGCGTCGTTGCGAATCGCCTCGATTTCCTGGCACACCAGCGTTTCCTACTCATCGTCAGTCGGATTACACCTTCCATTAAACTCGCACCCTCGAAGATCGAAATTACCGACGACGTTTGTGCGATCGTCCTCGAGCACGGTTCCCACGCAGGGCAAATTCTTCAACGATACATACTTATGTACAACGATACGACATTAACTAACGAGCAACGACTTTTAGTTACCTTTTTTTTTGGATTCTTTCATTATCCCTTTTTTTCTCATTTAATACATCGAAAAAAAAAAGAACACTCGACATTTGGTTCGACGTTACTAATCATTTGGATCGCGTAATCGATTCGCGATGCGTCACGCATTACGATAACTTAACGTTTATTCCTTTTTCGCTCGTTTTCTTCTCTTCGTTACACGTTCAAAGTAGAAACCGCATACCTCGAGCGAGAGTCTTGGACGAAGTTGGCGTTACTTCATTCTCTTAGGAATATACTTTGTCACTTTTTACTCCTAGTTTCGCCGTCAAGCTTCATGACTTCGTCGCAAAGTGTCACGTGGAAGCCCGGTTTTTCTGACCTTACAAATTCAATTTTTCACCCGAGTATAAAGACTCCTCGAGTCTCTCCGCTACTCCGTTATTCTTCTCCCGTTCGTTAAGAGAATCGAATGAAATTAGGAGAACAGTCGGACGGCTGCGACTTCTCGATCGAATAATGCACGCGGTAAATTTTCATTCTCCGATCGTTGCGCCTACACGTGCGTGTATATTTACAAGAGTGTTCCACTCACGTCGGAAATTAGGCTAAACGCGAAAAGGAACGTCCACGTCGACGATGGATCAAAATTTGGAAAATTCGTATCACAGCTACGATCGAGTAACGATCGAACAAAACGTTCTTCGTTTTCCTAAAAAACCGCGTCTCCTCGCCGTAAACCGCCTCGTTTGCCAGCTCGCGCGTTCGTTCGTCGCGCACGCCAAACTATCTCGTCTCCGACTGTTCTCCTCAATTTCGATTGGATTCGTCGCGATACAGTTACAAACACCTCGAGTTTCTATTCTCGATCGCATCACTTATTGTCGATTCTTGCTTAACGCATTTTATCCTCTCCGCTAGGAAGAGAAAGCGATTTTCGTTGAATCAAACGTCGTCCCTAATTCCAGCGAATGTTAAAATCGCGTTGCGCTCGTACGAGATTTCGTGAGAATGCGAGAGAAAAAAAAGAAACGAAAAAAAGAGGACGACCACGGGCAAAATAATCGAAAGGAGACGCCGACGACGTCGCAACGTATAAAATGGTGTTTCGTACAAACTACTTCCGCCCCGAATATGTTTTCCGTCGTTGAAACTGATTGATCAGCCTCGATACCGCGCATCACGCCTCTTCCTTCTTGCAACTCGACGAAGTAACATCGCGTTATCTTTCCATTCCCCGCGTCTTCCTTTCCTCTTCCCTCTCCCCTGATTTCCATCGTATATTCTCGCCCAGTTCCTCCATCCATCTTCATTCCGAGCAACCGGAAGAGGGGTTGTACGAGAACCTTTTATCTTTTCTCGCGTTTCTCGGCCTAATGCCTCGATGTCTGGAGAATTCGATTGGTAGGCTGAGACGTGGGTTTATTTACCCCCATTTCGATTCTTCGGCGTCGATTGCCAGCGCCGCCGGCTCCCAGTGCAATCGCTTCGAAGCGCGTTTAATACCTTGGGTTGGCAGCCGGATACAAAGTCGAACGTGGTTCTCGGATAGAAAGTTGCGTTTCCTCGATACGTTACTCGAGACTGCCACTTTGGCGAACGGTGGTCCGGTCGTACGGCGTGTCCGGGAGGCGAAGTCACGTAGCGAGAAAGAAATATGCGAAAAGACAGCGTCGAAGATGGTTGGACTCGGAGTCTGGCGACGGAAACTGGGATAGGGGAAAGTTGCGCCGACGTTCGAAGACAGAAGAAGACTACTTGGGAACATCTTGCCCAGGTGGAAAACTCAGGAGCGCAAGTTTTCACCTAATTCTTTTCCAGTTCGATTCTTCTTCTTCTTTTCTTTCAGTTCCGTTCCTTCCTTCGTCCGTTTCTTCCCGAGAGGAAAAAAGAGAAAAGAACAAATTTTGCCCGACTATCGAGAAAACGTTTACAAAACAATTTTGGCGGATACCTTCTCGCGATTGGAAAGTTTTCCCGACAAATCTAAGCTCGCGTCGCACGTTTGCCTTTCTATCTATCGCTTATCCAGTCGACGATCTCCGTTAGCTTAGCGGCTGTTGTTCCGTTGCTCGCAACGACACGGCGGATTGTCTTTATGCCGCTTCGTACGATGTCTAATCGTTTCGCAAGACGAGTCGCGAAAGCGTTCGTTCGCTGCGTACGATATCGATCATCGAACATCTTAATGGTCAGTGTCCAGCCGTGCAGCGCTACGAACGAGCCGAAATTTTCGGCAAGGGACTTCTGTTCGTATCGGTGAACGCGATACACGGGCGCAAAAGGCGACGGACAACGCCTAGGTCTAGACGCAGCTCTCCGGAAGCCTGTTGGCCATCAGTCGTCTCTTGATCGCCTCGCCGTCCAAGCACTCGCCAGCGACGACAACGCCTTGCCCGGCTCCGACGACGACGACACCTTGGCTGCCACCGAGTGTCACGCCGCCCTGTCCACCGCCCATCATCACTCCCGTCATGGGCATGCTCTGTAAACTCGGTATCGTGCTTCTCGATGGTAACCTCAGCTCCGTCGGTCTTCCGCTGAATTTGTGGCAGAGTTCGTCTATGCTTGGTGTAGGTCCGGGTGTGACCCAATGTCCCGGGGGATATCCACCTGGATAACTCGGTGGGCTCACTTCCACCAGGCTTCCTTCTGCAACATCGAACCGGAGATAATTCGTTTGGGATTCGTTCGAAACGATATGAAGCATCCCCGTGACAATTAGCCACGCGGTTCTCCTTGCCTTCTCTTTTCACCTTTGTCCTATCGGATTGTAACGTGCCGTTTTCTACGCAACCCTCGTGTACGTATCATCTTACGAAATGACCAACGTTCTTACCTCGACGAAAGCGAGAAATCTATTTTACGTCGTCAAACCGTTGCATTTCATTTCTTACTAACATCCTAGTCGCGTTAAACGAGTTGCTGCTTTCCCGCATACATTTTTGATAGTCTCCCGTTATCGAGTCAATGCCTGCTAATGGTTGGACTCGCCAAACAAGTGTTTCCCCGGCGGCGATATTTTAAGCAAGTTTTTGTATTTAAATTCGTGTCTCGTAACCAATTTCAAGTCAATGTAGGAGGAACGTGGACGGAAATTAGTCGGAGATGTTTGTCCCGCGAGCACGTACCACCGCGGTAAGCGAATTCTAGAAAGCGATAGGAACTGCGCGGCCGATCGCACGAATCGATCGCAATCGCGGGCCGGCCGTGCAAATGGAAAATGTTTTTGGAAAATATTTGGCGTTTTGGTTCGATCTCTTTTGTTGGGGATGAAATACCGCCGGCGCCGTGGCGCCCGGCAACCGTGTAAGCCGCGGTAATTTAATAAAATCTATACACGCTGCTATTACAAATCGCGGCGATGCTCGTAACCCACGCAATTAGATTAACTGCGCGTTGCGAGAACGTTTCCTGGCCATTATTTGAAAATGCAGAGCGGCGCGGCGCGGCGTGGCACGGCCATCGATCGTTCGCACGACCGCCGATCGGTAGCGTACCCGCTTTGCCAGCGACGACGCCGCATTCGAAGCTTCGTATTTCCAAATCTTCAGAAACTCACCGAATTTATTTGGGATGACGTCGGGGTCGGTTTCCACGGTTTGCTGAGGATTTTGCAGAGGATATTGTTGCGGCGGTAGTTCGCTGAGTTCCGCCGGTTTTTCGTGTCGAGGTTTCGACACTCGTTCGCGGCGTACGCGCACCACCACCACAAGAATGATGAGGACCAGCGTGACCAAAGCTCCGACCACCACACCGATCAGCGGCGACAGCACGATCCCAGCGTCTTGTCCTTGAACAGAGGCGTAAATCGAAGGTAGTTAGCGGAACGATGCGTCAAGTGTAGCGGGGCTTGGACGGGAAACGCGGTAGCTGCCAGCGTGCGTTTAAACGACCTACGTAATTAACAAATTCCGCGTTGCCGCCGTTTCAGTCGAGGCTCGATGAAATTTACGAGGAAACTGGGGATTGACAAATGAACAACGGTAATTTATTTAATATTATCGCGGCTATAATTAAACGACGCATAGACCTTGTAATAATAGCGCGATCGTTGCTCGAATCGCAGCGAATGAATCGTAATATATCCATACATTAATAAACAGGTAACCGCAGGACGCTGGAAACTGCGCGACAATAATCATTATGAAACGGTAGACAAGCTTTTCGAAGGACGATCAAGCGTTGTCCAGCGATGGTGTTGTAATCTGACGCGATCCGTTAATTTCCTTCGTGGTAATCGAATACGCGAATTTTCCTCTAATCGTCGCTGCGTTTATTTTGTTTCGCTTTCGCGAAAACCTTCTTCGAGACTTTTCCAACGGAGACCCGTTAGAAAATCTGCGAATTAACTTCATGACGATGGGCGACGAAAAATCTATACCCAGAGATCGAAAAGCCGTTACAGCAAGCGACCGATGAATATTTTACGAGTTTCGTTCGTTACGGTTTTCTTAATTGGACGAGTTATCGGGAAAGTGTTGTCACTGAGAAACTTCAATTAGAAAGACGCTTTACTTAAAACCATTCGTCGGGTAGCAAGATCCGTGTGATTACCTAATTAAACGAAGTGTCCCATCAAGAGGGACTTTGTCCTTTTCTTTCTTTCTCGCCATCCTTACCGATTCCCTCTGGTTGAATGTATTCGTCAAAAATGATTGTGCACAAAATTCTGTATCTTTTCTGCGCTTCGATCGGAATCGAAATCTATCGCGAAAACAGCGGAAGAAGCAAAACGCGAATTGGGCTGTGATCTACGTAACAACACCGAGGCAAAGACCGTTTTACAGATCTTTTTGGCTACTTACTATCCTCCATTTTTTCCCCTCGTACTCACCGCGCTAAACCGTACAAACAAGTCCGAGAAAACAGGCTGTGCAAACGGCTTTTCCTGAAATTTAGCTGGCTGCCGACTCGATTCAAATGTTTGCTCGCTAAAAGTTAGAGAAAAAGATTCTTTTCGAGAAGCAGCCTGCTACAGGTATTAGTCAACCAAGCTTGGCCTCATCTTACGACGATGTAAACCGTTGTTACGTAAGTCACGTTTCTCTTGGAATAGCCGGAGAACGAGACAACGAGCAACATCGATATTCGAGATTGAAATTGGAGACCATATCGCGACAGAGTAGGTTCACTCGCCAGAATGAAAGAGAACGAGAAATCTTGCAGGCTAATTCTTGGTTCGCGTTCGAGTTCGTCGGTTTCTCGCACGTGACGTTTTAGTCGATAGTGGCCGAGCGTGGGAACTGGCCTGCTGTTTTCCTCGGATAATTAACAAAACTGTATTCTTCGAGCGCGGCTTGGCCAGCTGTGTTCCACTGTACGGTAAGTGGGACAGAGCGCTGGCACGCTCGTTAGCCTCCCGTGACGAACGTTTTTAATTCTTAACTCGCGAAGAGCATCTACGTACCTACGTGTGCGCTTGCATTGTACCGATACCTTCGTCACCGCTATCCGCCACACCACCACTATCGTCGTTGCTGTCGACCTTCGAAACGCGCCGCTTTGGCTAAAGTTCCACGCCAGATTGTCGGATAACCAGGCATCCAGATCGGCAAATATCCTCGCTGCCGTGGATTCCGAATATTTCGGCGACGATCGTAACTTCTGCCTCCAGAGTGAAACTTTCTCCACGAAGGTTAAGAAAAGCTTGGAAGGCTTTCGTCGTATGGGGAAAAGACTGGGTGGAAATTGCGCGCGAGGCAGCGCGCGGGAATGAAAATCAGACGATATACACGTTATGCATAATACAGGTACATTTATGCGTGTAAATAGATTGCAGCGCGCGAGTGTGTGTGTACGTGTGCGTACATCTATGCACGGGAAGATACTTTGGCAGGACGCATAATGCTCGTAAAACCCAAGGTTTAATCAGCCACCCTAGGTATTCGCGTTTCTCTAGCACCTTACTCGAGGAAGGCTACGCTCGGTCTACGCGCGACGTTCTAGCGTTCGACGTTCGCCTTTCCGTTTATTCGGTGGGTCGGCACGTGGATCCTCACCGACTATTCGCAAAATCTGGAAACACGCGGCGGAAATCGACGTGAAACAGGTTGCGCGTAACAGCAGAGAACGAAACACGGTTATTGCACTTATCGCGTCGCACTCGTAAAGGTTGCTGCGTTTTATTGGCAATGCCATTGCGCGCTATCTTCGCTTTGAATCCCGCGCGTAGATCCGCGAATAGACCGTATACGACGATCTTGCGAGTCTCGAAGGACGTTCGAGGAATATATGAGCGCGCGCGGTTGAGCGACAGAAAACTGCTTGGCGTGGACGTAAAAGCTCTCGTAAAACCATCGAATCGCACGATCTAAGACGGTTCTAGACTCTACACGGAGTAGGAAGTTGCGTGAAAAGAGATCGATACTCTCGATAAATTGTAGAATTACGCGAGTCCTTTCGAACGGGCTGTTTATTTCGGCAACCATTAAAGACGGATCCTCTGTGCTGTCTGGTTTCGCGCGAAATTGACATACAGTTCTTTCCGAAGACTCGACGATATTTCAAACGGCGTGGCGTGTTGCAACTTCCCTCTCGGCAGATGCCGGTAATTGCATCGTTACGATAATTTCTCGGATCAATTACGGCGACTTACTGTAGACGACTGTCACGGTCGCTCGCGATCGTATATTCTTCGGAAGCGTCGACGGATTCTCGTTAAAGTTGTACGGCGGAAGCTCTGTTCCCTTGGAACAACGAGGAAATATATTTCTCGCGGCACGTTTCAGGACGCGGTATTCACCTAAATCACGCGGATAGTTCGCCAGCTTTTCTCTTCCCTTGCCTGGCCCTCCGATTCCTTGCCGACTCTTTCTTTCGCTTCCCTTTCGCGTTCTTTCCATCCGCGTTAACGTCCGCGGCTACAATTTTTTAATCAATTACTAGTTTTTAGCAGATTGCAGGTTCTTTCTTGTCCGGGAAATGGGCACAGTTTGCGATCGTATACCCTCCTAAGCCTCGACAATGTCTCGTAAAAGTTGCAATGGAAGTTTAATCGAGTTCCACGCGAAGAAACGTCTGGTGCCAGGGTACTAAAGATAAACCGGTCCTTATACCGTCGATCCTCGAGAATGGTCTAACGGGATTCTCGAAGAGAGCCAACAGGGGGAATCGCATATCCCAACGGGCTCTCGAACTCGGAGTTCATCGAAGTTTAGATCGCTAATCGGTCTTAACGCGGGTTCGCCAAGATTTTCACTGCTACGTACTTCCGCTAAAATCGGGAAAAAATTCCTTCTGCCACGGCGAGGTCGCAAAATCACGCTTCGATAAAGATTCGATTTCCTCGAAACTCCGCATCCCTCTTTTATAATCCGTCCGGCGAACACGCGACGTTTCCAGCAATTCGCCAAAAAGTAGCCCTTTTTCTTTTCCTTCTTCTTTCTTCTTCTTTTCTTCTTACGAGAAACATAGAAGATTCGTGCGACGTTTCAACGAACGTTACAATCACACGAACGACGGAAAATCCAGAATGGTACGAAAGGAGAAAGTCATTGGAGAAGTTTCAGTCATGCGTCGACTGGATATCGGGCTGCAAGTAAGACGGAGCTTCGATGTCATACGGCCGACTAAGTCACCAAAAAGCCCGGCTTAGCCAGAGCCAGATCTAACTTTGGCTCACTTGGATTAATTTCAACGTAAAGCTAACCCCGAATCGATGTTGTGCTGTCGGTTCTCCGACTAAGGCGACTTACGTGTCCCAGTTCAGCCGTTTTCAATTAATGAAACGCGCACGCGAATCTCTTTCGGCTCCGTGACCGATCGCTTTCGACCCGGATTACCACGGAAACGCGACCACCGTCCGTTCTGAAAATTATTCCATTCGCTGCGCGAACACATTAAAAGGATTTCCAAGCACGTATACCATCCACGATATTACTTTGGATTTTCTCGTTCAAGACACGATTCGTTTCAACCGTGGAAATACCTTTACCATCCGGTCGGTCTTCTGCCTGTTTCTCCCGTTTTCTTACTTCCTTAGCCGTGTTTAGCGTATAGGTTCTCCGATTGAAACGGAATAAATCTCAAGTCGATGTTCGCAGCTGCCTGCGAATCTCCTCGAAGGTTAATCCCTTTTGCGAGGTACGCGATTCTCCTGGATGCTAATACGGCTACGGTCAAGTAGCCACGTCGATGGTGGTTTGGTATCCTCTTAATTGCGTTCAGCCGGAACAGTCTCGAGAGTTCGTCACTGATTACTCCCCCTATGTCCCACTCTCTTCACCTTCCTCTCTGCCTCTGTACCTTCCCTTCCATCTGCGCGTCGCCGCCCTTTCCCTTCGCATATGTACACACCAGAAATCGTATGCTCATGTGCAACAATAGAAAGCTATGTGTACGTAGGTGAAATCGAGGAGCAATTACCGGCGCAATCTCGCAACCTGAAGAGGATTGCCCCACAGAGAGAAACCGAAGGGAAGAACGGATAGGAGGCGAGCGCGCGAGAGAGAGAAAGAGGGAGGAAGGTAGGAGGAGTAGCAAAAGGACGAAGCCAAGGGCAATGTAGTCGCCGATCTTGAGATTCTCGTTCATAATAAACGCTTATCGAGGGGATTGGCCGATCTTCGGAGGCTCGAAAGGCTTAAAGCCAAGTACCCTAATCTCAATTATCGTACGATCCAGTAGGAATGCCACTAGTGTCGATGGAACCCTTTCTCTAATCCGATGTTACCGTTCCACCCTTCCTCTCCTCTTCCTGGTCATTCCCATCCCCTCTCATCTTCCGATTTCGCTTTAACTCGAATACCCGCGGGCCATCGGTTTCGCTAAAATTATTCCTACGAATAGCAGCTTGCAACGTTACCTTGTTCCTGCGTTACTCCACCGTTACCGGATATCCGAATTACGTTTTCACTTGTTCTTGACAACGCGGTATATTCCAAAGTTGCATCGACTCGCCGAATTACTTTGGTCGGTACAGGCCGATCCAGTCCGATCTAGCACGTGCAGCTTCTCGATGGCGTTTTCTCGATTTCTGTAGACGCTTATCGGACGCAGATCGGTGATCGAAACGCGTCGCGTCGGAATAACTTCGTCGCGAAAACGCAAAAGGTTTCGCGTGTTGGCGGACTGTACTTACACGCGCGTAGAAGGAGGAAATTTCATGGCTCGCGATAATCTGATTCAGAATTCGGTGCAGCTGACGCCTTTCAGCCTTAGCCGCGATACCGTTCGACGGGACGAGATTTCGCGAGGAGTCTAGCGATGCGAATACGTGGAGTTCGATTTGCCTGTAATTTCTCTTTCGAAGTAGGCGAACAGCGGCGACGGTTTCTCGAAATTAAGGAGGATTCGGTGAGTGGTGCAGATAGGCGACGTCGGTGGTACGCGTCAACGTCACCGCTGTTTCCTCCCCTATAATGCTATCGCTCCCTCCGCCACGAATTATGTATTTCGTCGTTTCGTGATCGATGACGGGCAAATTTCACGGGCTTTCGATTCTCGGGCCACTTTCATCAAACGCGTTGATAATTCTATCCTAGTCTCAAACTCCAGGACGTCTCTCGCAGCTTTTCGACACGTACAGTTTAACAGTGTGTAGCATAAACCACCGTAGTTGGACATTTCCGCGGCTTTGATCGGTCTACACGGTCTCGTACTAGGGAGAGAGAGAGAGAGAGAGAGAGATAAATAGATAGATAGATAGATAGAGAGAGAGAGAGAGAGCAGAACTTTCGACGGAAGTAAGGTACGCTCTCGACTGCTGACGACGACGACGACGATGGCCGAACAAAGGCCAGTCTTAGCCCGAGAGAACGTTATCATGTGTCGCGGTATTACGCGGCAGCGGTGTAAAGATTTCGGTTGAAAAGCAGGCAATAGTCGTCGGTCGTATAATCGCGAATAGTCGTTTCCGCTTAATTCCGGATAGTATTTAGAGACGAGCTTAAACTCGAGAATGGGTCGTTATGATACTTCCGGCAACATTACCTGTTACGAATGGCGGCGACCGTGGCGCTAGCCAAAACCGTTTGAGGAATTTCCACGGCTACCATTTTCTGGCCACCGGCGAAATTGTTGGATAACTCGTGCGCGCGCCAGCTTGATATAAACTCCGCTTGGAATATATTACGCCGCAGAGAATATTTCTTAAGGACTTAACGATGTGACTCGTACGGCGATAATAATCGTTTTCCTTCCGACAGGACTTTACTCCGCTGCTTTAATAGAATTTAAAGCGGCCTTTCTTCTTCCACGAACGACGATTTCCCGTTTAAAGCGGTTACCGCGCCGCAAAGAAAATTCATAATGCCGCCACTATAGTCTGCGTTACTTCGATCAAAACGATGGCAAACACGAACGAACACGAATGAGTGCGACAATAGCGTTAGAGTAATTTATACCGCTGACGCGACCCTCGCGAATCGTTTTTAACGATGGGTCGATAGATCCTCGGAGTTGGATTTTAAGACACAGCCCAGCGAAACCCGACAAGACCTAAGACGAGGCCGGATTTGTGGTTCAGACACGTACTCTCGCCAATCAGCACGCGTTGCATCGTCCGTTTTGCCGCGATCTGTCCGCCGGGCTTTCACGATCTACGATGCTTTCCGTTTCACGAATTTACAGCCAATCGAGCCTCCTCTGGACGAGCAAAAACTTTTTACCGTCCCAGATCTCGCAATTATGGCTGGAATTGAATTAGTAGCCCAACGTGCCTTTTCGCGGATCACAATCTTCCTTTCTACGATTCGCCGGTCGATCCTCGTGTACGAAAAGCTGCGCGTGATTCTCCATCTGCGTATCCTAGATCGATCGATCTCTGGGATGATCGATAGCTACGACGCGTGTTGCGGATGCAACGGAAACGCGCGTCGATTCGATCGTCCTTTAATTGACGTTACGTGCGAGGATGTCAGGCGTGGTATCGACGTTTACGCGCGATGAGTTACATCGAGATCCGTTTTACGAGGGTCCGATCGCGTTAACGACACGCGTAAACGCACGAAGCAGTACGCCTTAAACAGTACGCGCGAATTAGACAGTTGGAAAGGAATTGTCATCTCGCTACATCGTTCATCGAGACACGCGATGCACTTGTTTAACATCCGCGTGCCACAAATTACGTCGATTTCTCTGGTTCGCGTTGCTCTCTTCCCCGTCGTCAACCTGCGTCCGGAATCGCGAAATTCAATTTCCTCGTCGTGCTTCGCGACCAATTGCCGGCTCGTCTACCGCTTACCACCATCGAAGGAACACGGTATATAGAATTTCGAAGAACGAATTCCATTCAATTTCGTAGGTGTTTACTCGCGAGAAACGCGATCTGTTTGAGTTTCCACCTTACCAGGTATCTTTGATTCCGCGAGATCGGTTATATCAATAAAAATGCGAAACAGGGCTTTATAAGGAGCGTGGGTCTCCTGTCTCGCAAAATATTACGTTTGGATCTCGAAAGAAAATTCTTACCACTCTGTCGATTTAAATATTAACTCGCGGGTTAACGAGATATCCGTTGGAAATAACCGACGCAGAAACGTTTATGGCTCTTTGCACGTGAAAGCTACTCTTCGTTCGCGCAACCTCGAGTTTTCCAATCTTCCAACTGAGACACGCATCGCGAAACTCGCGATTAAACCGCTCTTTTTTTTTCCTCGCTCGATTCGTCGGAGTCGGAGGTTCGGGAGGGACAACGATCGAAGAAAGAGGCAATGATCTCCGTTAATACAGCTCGACTCTGCGGGGTGAAAGAGCGGCGTTCTTTAGCCGAAGGATAAAAATAAGTTGACAAGGAGGCGTGGTAGGACGGAAAAAAGCGGGCTCGGTGGGTGAAAAAACCGGCGAAGCGAGCGAGCTTTCGGCTGACGTCTGACGAGAGGCGGGCCGGAAGACGGAAGATCGGAAGTAAGCGACGAGGGAAACGATGAGGACGAAAGAGGGATGAAGAGAGAAACGACGACGGGGGTAAACAGAGCTAAGTGAAGTTAACGACGGAGCAAGAAGAGCGGCAAAAATGACCCCGGGAAAATTACCGCACGCGAAACGGTTTAATGTCCAAAAAGATGAGCGAACCGGGAACGTAAAGAGGGGGACACGCGAGCAAGACGAAAGGAGAGAAGCTGCAGCCGCTTAATGACCATCCTGTACGTTCGTATCTCTTCTGGATAGCCTCTTCTCTTTCTGTTTTCGCTCTCTTCCCTTCCTGTTTCTCCCTTTCTCCGTCTTTTCCTCTCTTTTCCACCCTTTCCAGTCTTATCTTCTGTTTCTTTTTTTCTCTCCGACTTCTGTACGGTTCCGTCGGTGGGTGCCGTTGGGACCATTATCTGTAATTGCTTTCCTTAATTCGATGCTCGTTGCTCTGCGTAAATGCGAACGGGAGAAAAAAAATTCTTCCAACGCACTGGGGAAAACAGTTAACCAATGTTGGAGGAAAAAGAACACGGATGCCGATCGAGTGGAGAGTTTCGCGACCGATCCGATTAAATTTCTGTCTCGATGCGTTACCGACGCACCCGTGAAATATGAAATCGATTCGAATAGGAACGTAACGTTCAAATCGGAGAAGAAAGGTCGTCGAGCTATTTAAATGCCGCAAGTTTCTGACTAATGTCTTAATTACGCGCTAATCGACTTTGGAGTTGGCTTGTCGGGCTGTCGGTCGTTTTACCGATCGAGTTCTGAGAGGAGTAGTTTTAATGCTAAGTAGCCGAGAGCCTGTCTCGTTTCTGCTCCTTCTCTCTCTTTCTCTATCCCTCTCTCTCTCTTTCTCTTTCTTCCGTCTAATCGAAAGATAATCAAATGCAGTCAGAAACAGAGAGAGAGAGAGAGAGAGAGAGAGAGAGAGAGGGAGAGAGAGAGACGGGGGGAGGGAGGGAGAGAGAGGACGTAAGTAATGGTCGTTTGTTCTTGAATGTCGAGAAGTTGATGTACGAGAAGTCGTGGCAGCCGGGTGGTCGCGCGCGGGCACAGGAGAAGAGAGAGCGCGTTCCATGCTCGCTCGCATCTCCCGCTTGCAAATTGATAGACGCTGCCGCGACCGTAAATCACTTTACTGACAATTGATTTGGTGCCCTCCGTTTTACCTCGTTGTAAACTCCACGCCATGCTGATATTTACGATCGCGCGTATACACACGATGTCACCCAGTGACTCACTGCGCGCTATCCGCGACAAATCTTTTACATTTTTGCGTCATTCTCCTTCCTCTACATCGACTTTGCCCGCCCCCCGCATATTTTTTCTTTTTTTTCACTTTGCTAACCATTTTTAACGTTTTTCTATCATCTATCCAATAGACGAGTTTGAGCGCGTGGTGAAAATGAATAAACGCGTCGCCATACAGTGTTATTTACGAGTTACGTATCTAGCTTTTTCATAACGACGACAGCGCGATGCCGTTCGAAAAAAAAAAACTCTTTCTCGACATACGCTTCAGACTGAGGTAAATATTTTTTCTAACAGAGAACGTAAAGAAAAAACTTGGAAGAAGTAAACAAATAAATAAACGAATAAGAGAACGTAAAAGTATTAATCGCGGAGCGAAAGTTGGAAAGCTCTCGATGTTTCGAGTTATCGATGAAGACGTAGGCCGATTTCTTGGACTACAGTCGGCACCGGCTAAGTAGCGCAATGTACACAGAGATCGGATAATGGGTGTGGTGCATTCGTCTCGGTGTGTTGTCTCGGGGGTGGCGATTCGTCTTGCTTACTAACCTCGTCGTTGACACCACCCACTCGGGAACAACTACCATCCGTTTCAAAGGCGGCGCGGAACCCGCAGAAACCAGGCGGCAGCGACCTTGCCTGCTGAATCCCCGAACGCTTTGTTAATCTCCTTGACATCGGTGCCGGTCACTATATTGATCAGGGTCAACCTAACGCGGCTCGTTTCTCTTTGAACGCGCTTTCTGTTCGATTAAGCTTACGCATGACAGTCCATTTCTCATTCTGTCACTTTGCTTATCCCTTTCTTTTCTACGAGTTGACTTTAAGCTCTAGTCGGTTTCTTCGGAAAGCATCTACTACCTTTTCGCGAACGTTGCGGACGATTCTTTGTTCGTTGATGGTCAGTTATATATATATAAATATATTTCTAGATTCATTTAGGATCGGTGTCATGAACGATTTAAAGGCGTAAAAGCAAATAGAAGAGAGATACAACTTACCGGTACGTTTCTCGGCGTCGCGATAGGTGACCTCGCTGAGAATGACTGGTTGACTGCGGCCTTTAGCGTTTACGGCGTAGACCGCGACGTGAACGCCCGCCTCGACGGACGCCTCCAGACCGGCCAGAGAGAAATTTGGCTCGTCTACGTTGGAGACGTTGTAGAGAGGCTGGCTGCTCGATAGGAAATCCACGTCGCCATGGTACACCTCCAGGATGAATTTTTGCGGAAGTCCGCCATCGTATCCGGCCACGCATTTCACCTCGACGCTGGTGTAAGTCTGGTTCGCGAGCGTGCAGTTACGGACCGGAAATGGTTTTCCTGAAACGAGAACGTCACCATGGTTAAATCCGTCACGACGCTGCTCGGCTGCGACCACGTTGTTAAAATTTTACGAGCTAACGTCGCACGTTTTGCCATTTTGATTCGCTCTTCCTACCTGTGCCACCCACCCTTTTCTCTTTCTGCGATTATTCAAACAGACGGCCACTTTTCCACGCAGTTCGATTCTCCGGGGTAGAATCGATTCTCGCGATAGCGTTGACTTTCGCCCCGACAGCTCTAGAGACGCGCGGCAGTCGGTTATTTCGTAGAGCGAAAGTTGACGTTCTTCTGCAAGCTTCGAATATTAAAACGAGCCGACGCGTGAAATTGCTTCGTAAAGGATTTCAGTCTTCGCTGGCTCTTTAGAACGTTACGATTGTAAACGGACGAGGTCCGCAGCTGGTCGCTCGGCCTTTTAACTCGCAATATTCCACAGCTACTTTGTGCGAATCTGTACGCTTTCAGCAAGCTCTGCGAGCTTCCTTACTGGAAGCGAAAACCGGCGCGCACACCGAATACTCGGATCAAGAGTCGCGTCCTTCCTCTTACGTGCAAACGTTTATTATCCTGCCTTTCCCATCCACAGTCCAACCAACGAATCAAACGAACGGCGAAGATTACTTCCTCTCTGATACACGTGCCACTTCCAAGTTCTTTGGCGCCGGATTCCGGTGCATCGTCGCTAGTCACGCGTCGCGCGTCTCTCGTATGGCGAGACGCGCTTGTTCGTTGGAAGGAAATTTCCGCCGCGCGATCCACCTTCTTCCTCTTTTGTTGTCTCTGTCACAGGCTCGTTTGTCGCCCTTTGTCCGGTAATATTTTCTGGATACTTTGTACGCGCTCGAAGGTCGCTCTACAGGTTGGCTGAAAGCGTGCGAGACCGTCGGCTCTCTGGAAATCAAGCTCACCCGACCCCGGGTGAAAAATGTTTGCGCGTCTACGAGTGGCAAGGATTTAGTGTACCGGGATAGTAATGGTCACAGAGATGTCCCGCACTTTTTCTTCTTTTCGTTCGTTCCATCTCACCTCGTCCCGTCTCCCGGCGTTGATGCAGTTTGTTGCATCCTACGAAAATTCTTTTTCTCTGCCGCCACTGAAAGCGCAGTTGCACCCGTGATTCGCCTGTTTTTCGCTCTAGCCCTTCGCCTCGCCCGGCCATTTCCCTCTCCTCCTCTTCTTCCGTCTTTCATCTTTTTTCCCCTGCTTGCGCTTCTCTGTCCCCACGGTTCTCGTTCGTCCCAAATAAAATTTCCTTCTTCTTAAACAGACAGCGAAGCTATCACGAGTCCGAGAGGCAAGGAGAAAATAAATATTGTTCGTCTTTTCCGTCGACGCGAGTAAACGGACGGAAAGCGAATCCTTCGGCTCGACTTTATTTCGCTTTGCATCCTATTACCCTTCGTACTCTTTGTTTTTCCCCGCTTCAACCTATTTACAAGCCGCTCTTCGCTTTTCGCTCGCGAACGCCAACCTCTCTCGTACATTTCATTCGCGTTAATCGCGAAACCGCCGCGTGCCATACCTCGCGTTCTTTTCAACGAACCGTTTCGGTTTCTTCCTAAGATATATCGAATTTTACCAAGGTTTCATCCCCGCCTGTCGTTCCCCGGCCGTTGTTCAATTTATTTTCATCCGGTTCATAATACATGCCACGCGGTTTCGCGGCGAAGCGGTGAAACGCCATGCCATCCCGCGCCGCGTCGCTTTTTATCTCAACCGCGATTGAAAATTCTATTCCCGATGCACCGACTCCCTTCGTTTTAACTTACTCGAATGGCTATCTGAAAAATGGAAACGCGAAACGGCCGATGAATCTTTCTTTTTATTTTTTTTTTTTTCACCATTCGAGCCTGGTTGCGGCCGCCTCGCCGCCTCGCCTTGCTGCGTCGAGTCAGAGTCTGTTATTTAATCAACATCGGCCCGAGGTAATGACGTTCTCGCGTCAGCGATTTCTTTTTTTCGTTTTTGAAATTTCACCGCGTCCAGCAGAAATTCGCTGGAAAACAGTTTTTTTACGGTGCAGCGGCGATCAATGCACCAAAAAACCAGACGAATAACCAGCTTAACTTTCTTTGACCCGTGTTAGCCTGCTGCAGTCCACGAGCTCTGCTCGTGTCGCAACATCGAACATCTTTCCAACCACCACGCAATATCCGATATCAATACCGACAGATTTGAAAATAATTTCGTTTCGTCGAGGGCCGGTTTCCGGGTCGCTGCGGATGAATCAGAGCAGCCAAAGGTTACGACAACAACCACTGGGTCCAACAGAGTCGACGATCGACCGACTAGCCTCGATTTCACTCCAAACTTTACGTCGCTCCATCAACCATCGAGTGCTTTTTTTTCGCGATATTTCTTCCAACGTCAAGTATCGTAAGACATCGTAAAAAATTGTTTCAGCCGAGATGCGCTCTAACGACGTTCGATTTGTTCAAGGCATTTTCAACGGATCCCCTCGAATAACACGCCCAAGATCTTTGAAAATCTGCGAACGAATAAGCGATAAATCCTCCAAAGAGCACCAGTTTGCAACGCGCCGCCGCTTCTTTCATTCTCTTAGCTGCGACTGATCTTTTTGCTGGGTAATTCCTCTGTCGAATAAAGGAAAAAAAAAGGGCAGAGGAGAAAAGTACGTAGGTTGGGGGTAAAAGGGATGAAAATGCGCGTTGCGAGGGTCGTACAAAGAAGAAAGGACGCCGATTTGGACGCACGTGTGTATTCGTCAATGTCAATACGTTTTCGGCAGGTCGTCGTGTCAACGTCATTCTCGATCACACGAGGAAAAAAAGACATCGAGCCGAGGCCGCGCGGCGAAAATCCGCTCGCGGATTAATGTCGGTTTACCGCGCGATGATTGGTAGCATCGCATTGTACGCGCGGCGATAATTCCCGAATATCTGTCAGGATTTTGACCTCTCGTTCCTGCCTGCACCTCCCTCGTAAAAGAAGGTCCCTTGGAAAATTGGTCGCAGCTCGAGCAACGGCTCGAATGGCTTCCAAAAAATTCGTTTCGAACGCTCGGATCGGTTATGTTTGTTGATTGTTTTGCACCTATTAATCGCCGAGCATTAATTCAATTAATTTATTTTCAATCAATCAAATTCCCATCACATCGAATATACGGCAGAAGTATATACACGCAGATGTATTATTGCCAGATGATGTTTATCAACATGTTTATCGTGGGGAAATTCATCGGCGCGTCGCGTATAATTCCTCCGCTAATCGATCGATTATACTGACGCGTTAGTGTTAATGAACGAGCGTTTCAAGTATTCGGATGGACCGATTAATTGATTCTGCTGATAGCTTTTTAGGCGAGTGTTCTTGCGAAAAAATGCAATCGTAACGTGATATAATGTGGTAGCTAGCGTGGATAAATAATGGTCGGTTGCGTAAAAAAGCGAGTAGGAATCGATAAAGAGTGGGATAAGTGGTCGGTTAACGGTGATACCGGCAGCTTGATTAACGATCGCTTTCCAACTAATTGGAAGGATCTTTAGAAATGGAACAATCTTGGTTTCGAAAGGGTAAATAATTGAGGCGTTAATAGTCTTGGTGGTTTGGTACGGTCCCGAGGGTGGCAAGAATGCGGCGCTCTTTGAATAATTTACGCAGGTCGGACTTTCGAGCCGGAGTTGCAGCGGCCCAAGCTTTCCACTATTTATTTCGCGTTTTACCATCGATTCGATTCACAACGTACTTGAAATTTGGAAAAAGCGCCGCAAATTGCAACGTTGCTCTTTGCACGCGAGTACAATTTCAAATCACCGCCTTTCTTCCCTCCGATCGCATGCAAATGAAATACCACGTCGTTACGCCGATTCTAAACACTGGGATTTTTGTGCGGTTTGCGAGAGATTTCGGCTGATCGCGTTGCCTCGAGATTTCTCCACGCGGATTTTTTTCTCCTCTTCGTTCCGTCGCCAAACTACGCGTCTACTTGGAAAGACGAATAGAGCGAAGCTCTCGAGATATTTTCCAGGCAGTTTGTCGCGAGTAGCACGACCGGTCGTCTACAAAGTGTCTTATTTGCACGATTTTGCACGGGGTGGACGAAACGTAACACGGAAGGTTGTAGTTTAGCAGCGTAAACAGGCTGGTTTCTGACGGTAGAAAGGATTTTAACTCGATTTCCTGACCACTCGAAGACTCGAGATCGAGCGCGAGGTCGCTGCTACTCGGCTGATGTAACATTTACTGAGATCCGGTAAATACTTACCGGCGGCTATCAGCTGGAAGAGACACGGTCTCGCTTGTGTACCAACGAAATTGTCCGCCCAGCACGACAGAGTACCGTAATCCAGCTCTGTGGTCGGCGTGTACCTCAGCACGCTCACGCCGCTTGACTTCTCCATCGAGAATCTGCCCGGTGCTACTTCCAACGTCTCTCCGCTGTTGTTGAATTTCCATCGGAAATTGTGCGCTGGCGGATCGGCCTCCACTTTGCACGCGATGTTCAACGATTCGCCCCTCGATGCTCCGACCACCACGATCCGGTCCTCCTTGCAAACCGGCGCGACTGAAAAATATTTCGACCGTGAATCTCCCCCTTTTCCCAATCACCACCATCTATCGCCGTTTCCGCTGCCTGCTTTTTCAATTCCAGTCACACGAGAATCGAACGCCACAAACGCGCGACGCGTTCCACTCGATCGAACGTTACGTCGGAAAAGTTGAAATGTAAAAAAAAATTGGAGCATCCTCGAAACGGCGACATTTAGCTAGCATCGATGGAACGCTGGCTCGGAATAATCAAACGCGTTGCACGACCTGTTACGCGTGCTGCTACTTACGAAAACTGAGAACCGTTTATTTAACCTTTCTGCTGGAAAATTTTCCAAGCATGCCTCGCAGAGCTTTGTCACGACGCAGCTTTCGCTCGGATGAAATCGTTTCTCGACTGATGTAAAAAGATTTCCCACCTACAACTACTGCCACCTTTGCCGAGCTACCTTTCCCGTGATATACATTTCTTCCAATTTATCTGACTCTCCTATCTCCACCTGCATCCGTCTCTTCTGCCGCTTCCTGCACGTATCTTGTCGTTTGAAAGAAGAAAAAGGATTATGACTTTCTGAGGCCACTTGGCAACAAATATCGCGCAATTGCTATAGACAATAGCAAAACCAACGAAATTTCCAATGATTGTTATTCCCAAACAAGATTATCGAACGAACGACTATTTCTCGTAGCTGGAGGTCCGATCGTTCACGGGTTCGATCTTTGAAATTGAAGAGCAGGAGTAAAATACGGTTTTGGAGAGATGGATGAGACAGTCATGAACACAAAGCGACAGGATCGTGCTCGGAAAGCAAAGAATACTTCCGCTACTTTTGAACGTAAGTCCGTTTATGAGTCGAGGCAATCTTCGAGATGGCAATTTTCACGATATAGCGAGGTCCTAACTTATAGTATCAAGCTACGGCCCCAATTGATGCATCGACACTCACAGTTACGTGCAACCTTCTATATCCTTTGCGTTAGTATGAAATAAATTCCAACCTAAACTAAGCTGTATTTTACGAAGCGTTAATTCTGATTTCGAACTATTCGATATTCTGTCGATTTGATCGCACGAATCATACTAAACATATACTTATCGTTGCTCTAACGTTAAAAGGATCGAACAATTATTATTACTATTATTATTATTATTATTATTATTAATATGGATATTCATCTTTCTCGTCAAAGAGTAATCAATACCGAGCGCGTACGTGCGAAGGTTCTAATCCATTTTTTTCGCCTTTGATTTTTACGCGCGCCGCGATATATGCTATCAAAACTTTCCTGTTGACTGATTATTTGGCGCAGGGTAGCGTCCACCCTTGTAATTAACCAGTGCTTTCGAAAATCATTTGCGTCAACCAACTGGCTGGACGCTTTTGAAGAACCACTTTCCGGCTCCAATTATGTACTACCGTGGATAGCGTGTTCATCCAAATGATGGGAAATGATAATGTATCACTTGTCGGGCTTCCCTTCGGCTGTGCTCTGTCGTGATGAAATTGGGACATGGAAAAATTTCCACATTTGGAGGAGCAATCCTGTTACGGAGGAGGGATTGTAGAAGGAATTTTAGCAACGGGAAAACTCAAGCTTCCTGGGAATGAGAAATTGTAGCGATAAAAAATAACGCAAAGGTGTCAACAAAAAGAGATCCAGGCGATAAAACGAGAACCGGACGGGCAGCGAAAAAAGGAAAGTTGTAGGAATAAGAAATACAGAAGCGAGACACGAGAAAAAGAATTTCAGAAATAAAAAAGAAAGCTTGAAGATCCTAAAAGTGTAGTAGCAAGGCGGTTGGAGTGACAAGCCACGTTATAAAAAGAGAAGAGAAATAACTAACAGGTGACCAGGAAAAATGGTTTACAGGAATGAAGTTTCCAAGAATAAAATAGAATTTACAATGCTTAGGAATAAGGGCTGCTTTGCAATCTTTAGACCATGCTATTTACGAGGAAATCGAGGGAACAGGTTCGAAACACGAGAACGAAAGGTTGTGGACAGAGTCGAACCGCAAAGTTACCGACGTGAAAATCACACGCGACTGATATCGTGCCGCGCATAGGTGGTATCTGTATGACTTATTGCCGGTCATTTCGATGAGACTGATGTACGAGCCTCGCACTTTACGCGTTTAATTCGTTTCCATTCGTTTCTTAGTACGAGCGCGAATAAATATTTTCTGTCATTACTTTTTCCATCCGCAATCGCTGGCCATTTCTTTTCGATATTTTCTATTCAGGTGTTTAACGATTCAACGAATAAATGACAAAAGACTCGGTGAAACGATATTGCTGCAACGAAGGAATTAAATTGCAAATGTGTCGGCCCGGACGGCTGACTGAAATAAATATAAAAGAATATCGGGAAGTATTGGTTAAAATGCATATTGGCGGAAATCATTGATGCGGAGGGAAAGGCGTCACGCTTTCGTTCATTTTTATCGAAACCGAGCGAACACCGCGAACAGAAAATTTGACAAGGAAAACCGGTTGACACTGGTTTCCCTCAGTAATTAACGCCGCGGACAGAAATCCGAGTCCGTAACTCGAAATTTAATGAGAAGAATTATCGAACGAGATGTCGCGATACACGTTATTCGAGTAGCACGAATATCGGTAAAACGTTGTTACGTTCGGATGGAACGATTTAAGAACCAGCGCTCTTTGATTTTATACAGCTTGCGCGCTCCGCCTTCTTTTTCCAGACTCTGCTTAATTGCGGGCAACGTTGTGACATGCACTTTGAAACGGCTTTCAAAAAATATGCTCATTCATCGAATGGCCCTTTGAACCTGTTCGTTCCGTTTTCCCTCGCGTTTATTCCTAGTTTTCTCTGATGAAAGGAGCAGCTTTATCGGATGATTTGCGTGTAATCGTACGGGCACGAAGTCGTAATTTCTCTTTTCGCGGAATTAATCCAACGCTCGTCGTAAATCTAACTCTTTCCGTTGGAAACGTGCTCGTATATAAGCAGATAATCTAAATTTACGCAGGCGAACGCTTTTGGTTAAAGTATCATCGGCGTATGGCGTTCCGTAAGACCGATCAACGCGTCGACATTTCGATCGAAGTTGGCTTAAATCCCGACCGAAGGAAACCACGCCGCTTCGAGGCGGACGTGAATAGCCTAAAGCAAATGTCATTCCCAGGATCGGGGCGATGATGTAATAACCGGGAAACTAAATTCAGATACGAGGTTGACTTCGATTCGCAAACTCCCGCGAGATTGCTGCTTATACTGGCTCGTTTCCTTGTCCTTTACGAGCCCGTCAGGAGCCGCAGTTAAATATCGGGCATCGTGTTCCGGGCTTGTTTTCACGGTGCATCTATATTCGATGTCGGAAACCGTTCCCATTCTCCGTGCGGAATATGCGGCCGAGCGACGATCGGCCGACTATGTTTTTACGATTTCGCGTTAACGTTCGCCTATTCTAACTACGATTTAAGTGGCTAAAAGTATCGGGTAAATGGGTTTTCGCGTGCAAAACGGTCAAAATCACTTCGAGCCACGAGCGTATTTCTGCTAGTATCGCGAAACGAAACAGTCACGATCCAGCAGCGGTCGAGGCTGTCGTCGCCCGGTTAACGGCCCACCCGACGTGACGACGACCATCGGATCAACATCGATGTCAATATGTTGGGTATGTTGGGCAAACGGTATCGATACGTGGACAAGCATAGAACGATCGCTGGTCCGATACCGCGGCGTTAAATGTTCGGTTTATCGAAACGAGCGTCTGTGAGAAAAATCTATCTTAATCTACCGTTTTTTAAAACCGACATATTCAATTTGTACATCGCGGTGCCGAGGTACGAAAGCGTTGCTTCTCGAGGTCGCATCGCGGGTTGGCGGTTTGCTCGGTGTAAAACGGGAATTGGATATAAAAAATGTAGCTAAAACTAAGTACGACTGAAATATTCAGCTGGAATAAGAGGAAGAGGAATTCGGGTTGGCTGTTTCGGAATAAATAGACGAAAGTAGTACAGGTGAACCGTATGCGCGAGAACGACGTTCGTTGCTCGTCGTTGAATGCCGGCTTCGTTACCGAGTACCGAGGAAAATCCTCGATTAAGTCCGCTCGATTAAAATAAAGTACGCTCCGAGGCGGATCGTTGAAGTGGTTCTCGTGACGAGCCGCGGAGATACTCACACTTGACGCGAAAATGAAGAGGCTCGCTCCGAGTTTCGTTCAGGTCATTCGTTGCGGCGCACACGTACTTGCCGGCGCTACTCCTAGTCACGCTCTGAAGTACCAGGCTCTGATTCGACCAGATTATCCTGGCTGACGTATTATGCGCCAGTATTTGGTTCTGCAAACAAGAATTTTCGTTTTAAATATACCGGCCTCTGTCGGTCGGTTATTAAACGCGTCTTAAACTAGAATCGATAGGAATTACGCGACGTTGCGACGCTCGTTTATTTTAAGAACGAAAGAAAAAAATCTACCTATTGTTTCCGTTTCTTTTGTACACTTTTTCCCAAGATGAAACACTCGTGAAAGGAAGGTATCTGCATCGGCTTGGCAGCTCGACTTTGATCCATTTCTTTCTCGTTCGTGCTCGGGCTAACAGTAGATTTCGAATCGCGATTTCGTTTCTCGTTACGGTCTGCCTTCGCGATAAATTAGAGATAAACATGCACCGAGCCGTTCCACCCAGGCGTCTTCCTCGCGATTCCATTGTCGGTTGTGTTATCATCTATCAGCACCTTTTTCTACTCAACGCGAAACGTGTGCATTTTTAGAAGTAATTACGATCGTCAAGGACAAAGTTAACGTATATCGTGGTTCTTCATTGGCGAGGGACGACGGCCCCGCTATTTTTCCTCGTTATAAAGTTCGGTTATCGAGGAAGAAACGTCGCGGCGGCATATAGAAGGGATAAATCCTTTATTATTGCGAGCACGTTATTCGGTGAAAGAGACTGGAGGAAAGAACGTGGCTCGATAACTTTTACGATCAGAGATGTTACGCTGGCCGCCGTCTTTGTTACAAATTTATCCGTTTCGACGTGGCGCGACACAGCGGAGAAAAGGCAAGAAGAGAAATCGGGATGGGAGAAGAAAAAGCGAGCTTGGGCGAGCGTTGCTTCTCTTGTTAGTTAACGTCTCGCGTTTCCTGCGAAGCTACGGTATCGCTCGATATCGCGGACGAATAATAACGCGGTATTCTTTATCACCTGAAATCCTTTGACTTTGTATTCCTTTGTGGGGATTGACAAGGAAACCGACGGGAGAAACGGAAGTCCAGGCTGACGGCTTATCAACCGTCGAGCATGGCTAAGGACGATACAACGGTGCACTTAGTTGTTTAATCAAACCGGATGAAAAGAGTCGCTAGTTTCGTTATCTTTTGTACCGTTCCTCTTTTGTCCCGTCTAACGAGGAGACGAAACGAATGCATTTGATTCAAGAATTCTTTCCTTCTCCGGGAAAATTAACATGACAGCGGTGAGCAACCCGGTGGAAAAAAGGCCTCGACGCCTTGCCAACGAGGCTGGCAACGAGAGCCGAGACGCTACATACGAACTACGTCTACTACGGCTGTGCAACGAGGACAGGCTATCGTCCGTATACCCACGTACGCTTTTACGCGTGTAAGTACTTATTATCCACGCTTTATAGCAAAGCGAGCGCGTCTTTTCAAACTAGCACGATGCCAGGTTTAATTAGGCCAGTTTAGGACAGAGTTTCGTTCTATCTTATTTCGTTGCTGTTCTCTCCGTGTAACAAAACGAAGAACGAAGCAAACGTAACGCTCTGTTATTGCAGAGTTGTCTGCAAGTTGCGACGAACTCGATTCGGCCGTCGTATGTCGATCGTATTCCTTTCCCAAACGTTTCGCCGGGTATTTTCGTTTAAACACCGAGTCGACAAGCGGAGAACACGACGCGCCCAAAAGTTTCTTCCGGCTCTTTCGGCTTGTTTCGGTGGATCGCGTTTCGATTAGCCGACGGGCAAAGGACGATCGCGAACCATGGATCTCGTTCGCAGAGGAACGCTCTACCGAAAGAGGCAAGGGTTAGAGCCAACAAGTAGGTAAAACCGGGACACGGCTTACTAGCCGAAGACCGTGCCAAATGCATCCGCGCCTGTTTAATCGGACGAGAGACGTCCTTCGAACTTGTCTTTGTCTCTCGCCAGTCGTCCTCTTCCTCGTTTAAATTCCCCGTTGTACTTGTCTTCGTTTTTTCCATCTTCGTTTTGTCCCTTCTTCTCCTCGTTTTTCCTATCTCTCTCTCTTTCTCTCTGTCGCACCCCTTTCATTCCTTATATCTGTTTCTCTGTCTGCAGCTCGTTTTCCCCATTACACCGATAGACTCTCTTTCTTTTGTCCCCACTCCTCCGCAGGAATCCGTTCGCCGAAGATAATTCGAAATCGATTCGAAACGAGGCCATTTGAATCTCGGAGAAGGTGGCGCAGACTGTCAGAACAGATCAAGATTTCTTCTCCTCCCGCGAGTCTTTTTTCCATTCCCCTTTTCCGCTCCGCTTCGAGCTTGTTCCTCTTTCTTTTTTCGTCGTCCCCCCTTGGCTTTGTTCGATTGTTTTATAATCTCGGCTCGCAGCCACATTCTCTTCCCGGAGAATCGTGTCCTTCGTTGGATAGGTTTCGCGTCGACGGATGAGCACTTAATTACTCGCGGTCGATCGACCGTCCAGGAATTTCAATTCGTCTTTACCCTAATTCGTGTTGCTGATGTTCAGCGACGAATTAAAAATCGAAACGAGGAATTCCGCTAGATTTAATCCCTTAAAGAACTTAATCGGATGGGAAGATCTCGGATACGATCGATAAACTCGGCGGCTCGGAGGGGTCGAAAATACGTCGACTCGATCGAGTCGGATTGTAATCTATGCAACTTGCCTCTCTTCCGTGTTCCACAGTCCAGTCAAGGAGCTTTAGCTCGCTTAGCATAGGTTAAGCTTCGGTTAAGGCCAGAGGTTTACCTTCGATTTACTAGCCAGTCAAGACTCGTTAAACGTTATACTTCGTTAAGGGGACTAGAAAAATTTATGACCAATACCAACAACTTCTTTTCTTTCCTCCTTTTCTTTAAATTCGCGCAGTTCGTTCACCGAGTAACTCGCAGCTTTCTTGTTGGGAAAGAACGATCGTTAATTTATAAAGTCCCGTTACAAATTCTTTCGTTTATCGTGCACACGATATACGGAGGAACTCGGTTAAAGTCAACGATCGTAGACTCGCCGTTTTCCAAATCGATACATCGATAACCGTCTCTTCGAGTCGCATATTACCTACGTTTCGCTTTGAGAAAGTAGCTGCAAACTTTGACGTTTCTATTCGAGCGCCGTTCGCTTCCTACCATTTTCTCTCCAGCTGGGACTCCCCTGGACCTTTCCACGTTTCCTCCTGTGTTTTCCCTCGTCGTTTCATCACGCTAGAAACGAACCAACGATACAGTTCGAGAGCTTTCGTTTGTCTTTTATCGTTTGCGAGCCAATTCCAACGAAGGCTAGTAGCCTGGCTACCAGCCACCTGCCACCCCTGCACCTTCTTCCACCATTTGTCGTGCGTGCTATCCTCCCCCGTGTGTGCAAACAGTCCCGTTTCTTTGCGTTTCGTTGCAACTATGAAAGATCGGAAGCGAGTCGCGCTCTCAACTCCTAGAGAAACCGGCAAATTGAAAAGCGGCCAATCTCCAGACCGACTGTCCCACAGGTCGAAGATTGGCCAATCGACGAGCAAAATTCGGATAACGACGCGTCGATCGGATGCTGGTACCGCGTACCACTTCTTCCATGGTTTAGACAGCTTGCATAATGAGTTCGTAACCGCGCACGCGTTAATTAGAACCCCTTAAGGATCGCGTTCTAGATTCTGGTTTGCCGTTATTAATTTCATTTTCCTGTTACGGTTTTGCCGAAAACGAGCTGGTCCTTTGATCCTCCTCTCGACGGAACCACCTGCGCGAAACATTTTCCTTCTCCTAATCAGATTTCGCAGGGGTAAACGAGGATCGCCCAACTTGGTCGTTAAATCCATTCTCTGGATATGGATACTCCATCGGCGACTAACTTGTTTAACCCTTTTCTGTCAGCCGCCCATCTCTACACCGAGACATCAAAGAGCTCGTTATGCGTGAACACGATCCGCGTGAAATTTACATTTCCATGTAGATCGCTTTCGCGACTGATTTTACGAGGCTTTAAGCGCCGACGTGTCGTAAATCGCGAAGAGTTGCGAGGGCGCGTAATTCGTTGCAGCGGTTCTCACGACGCTTTGGCATATTAAGGTTACCGAAACGTTTCTTCCCCGACCTGGTGATGAATATGGGTTACGGGTAGAAAACTTGGGTCGAGAATGGTATCGATATTCGAACGGTATCCAAAGCGGCAGGAGGTCAGGTCTGAGGATACTAAAACTTTTCGTTTGAACCTGACAAGAGCGAGGCGGGCAAGTGTGCGCGGTTTTATGCAACGGGTCTAGCCGCAGGAAGAGACAGTTGGAACGGAGCCCAAAAGCCCGGAGCTTCATTTTGAGAATATTCGGAATCCGGTATAAGGGTGGAATTACTCGTAGCACGTGGTACATACAACCATCCGGGTACAATGGGCCAACGGCATTGTCTCGTACGTCGCCGTTACATAAAGTAGGTGTTAACCGTCCTTTCGTACACGCTCTCGTGATATTCCGTACACGCATCCTTCCAAGGTTAGCCGATGCAGCCGCCTTGGAAAATGGGAAATGGACGAATCTTCCGCTTTATCGAAGATCGTCCGATAACGGCATGCATACAGCACCACTGTAACTCTGTTCGCTTTAACGAGTCCGGTAGGTTATATGTAAACGTAAATTGTCGACCGTTTGTCGCGTTTCCAGGCAAATCCCCCGGGTCCGAGTTCGCGCCACGTTCCTCTTCTTTTCCTTTCTAATCTCCGGCAACTGCGACTCTCTTAACTTCCGTGCTGCAGTTTTTCCTGTACCGATGTTAAGTTGCTCCTATCATGGCGAAACGAGCAAGATGTTATCGACGACACCCGATTACGAGGAATCTTTTGGAAGTGGATCGGCCGAGGACAACACAGAACCCTCGAATATCTGGCTCGTTCGATCTCGTCGTAGAAGCTCGGTTCACCTCACCTAGCCCGTAAGATTCATCGAATTTCTTCTTGCATTTCGATTCTAAAAAGGTTCACCGGTTTCGTAGGATACGTTCGTCTCTCTAGTCCGATCTAAAGCTCGGTTGCCGGAATTCTCCGGTGAAAATTCGACTCGGTCGCGATTCGGGGCTTCTTCTACGTCGTCGTAGCCTTTCCCTGCTAGACTTGGGAGAAAAAAAGGCGATTCAGGAGGGTAGGAAAGAAAAGAGGCTAGAAGCGGGCGTTCATTCCGGTCAGACGGCGCACTGATTCCTTGAAAAATTGCCAACAACTCGTGGCTGTGCTTCCTTTCCTCCTTCCTTCCTTCCTCCCTTTTTCCGTCTCGCCCTTTCTCCCTTTCACCCTTGCATTCGTTATTTTCGTTCCGTCTTTTTCTTCGTTTCCCTGCCGTGTCTAAAGGCTAAGCGAAATTCGTTTTACCTTCCCTCTTTCTACCACCTAGAAACCAGAAACTTGGTCATCGATCGCTCGCCAGTGTTTTCGAACGATTCTTACGATATCTATCTTTCCTTCCCGATTTTATCCCTGGAATTACGTCGTAGCGAGAAGAGCAGAGCAGGCGAGTTATTTCAGTTTCGCCAGAGACGCGGACGCTCAGAGAATTACAAAAAAACGTCGCTATCGTAGCCTCGTTGCGAAAGATCGTCGCTTCTATCGAATATGCGTGTGCCAGAACTCGCGAGTTCAGGTTTCCTCGGTCGATGGAAATTCCGTTCGATTTGAAAATTCGGTTATCGCCCGGTGGCGAAAACGTGGAAAAAAGGAACTAGGCAAAGGAGAAAGCGCAGCCAGCAGCGAAAGCGATTACGCGTTTAAACTTTTTCCGCGGCGTTAAAGGAAGCCATTATCGTGGACGTGGATCGCTCCCGGAAAGCGAGCAACGGAGAAAGGGAGAGAGAGAGAGAGAGAGAGAGAGAGAGAGAGAAAGAGGGTTCTCTTCGAACAGTTGTATTTTCACGAATCGCTCTGTACACGTACTAATGTGTCGACGAACGAGCCAGCGAGCGTACTCGAGACGTACCATGGAGAAGAAGCCGAGAGCATTGAACGACGGTTTAAAGAGACGAGGTAGCTAGTATGCCGGTCGAATAGGTTGCACGGTAGCGGCATTTCCGGTGCGCTCGTGCACACACGCGCGTCTCGTCTTTTCTTCTCTCGCCAGTCTTGCCTCTAATTTTTTCTTTTTCCTCGTGCGCGTTCCATACAGGCAGGACGCGTCGCAGACGTGCCGCGTCGTCGATAAAATTGAATTTATCTTTGTCCGAGTTTCGCGTCTGCTTGCCGGAAAAAATGTTTTAATCGACAGACATGATTGCATCGAACGTTACATAAGTACTTTCGTCTTTCGTTGTGTTTCTCGTTCCATTAAATTTTACGCTCGTTCGAAGCTCGTCTTAACGCGTTCACGGCGAACGCTCGTAAATTTTGTCGGTTTTCGACGCGAGCCGTTACGTTCGACCCTGCCTGCCTGTTTCCTCAGTGCTCTGTTGGCAAAGGAGCTTCCCGGGAAGAAAAAATGCTCTCTGCTGGCCCCGGCCAGGACGGCTGCACCCTTTCGAAAGATTTGTGGCCAGGATTTCGTAGCTCGTAGCGCGACGATTGCCTGAAAATTTTTCATCGTGATTATATCGGCGGCATTGTCGCGATACTTCCGCTAGAGAAATTGTTACGCCAGCGACGCGCGATTTCCTCCCTTTTTAGCTTCGTTTTGTTTTAAAGCGATTTATCAATGACAGAGAAGATCGCGTGCAAGCCAGACTAGCATGGGCTTCGTTAGCTTCAAAGTTGCTCGGTATTCCATGTCAATTTTCTTGCTTTGCTTCTGTTCGAAGAGAGGAGAGAGAGAGAGAGAGAGAGAGTTGAGTTCGTTTCATCGTTTTTTCCAACGTGATCGAATGGAATTCACGGCTTTGAGTCGCGTTCAATTTCTTCCACGAGATTTTTTCGTCTTCTCGCGCGGTGGAAGCTTGCACGTCGATGATCGATGAACGCGAGCGATTCGCGAAGAAATCGATACGCGATGTCGAGATACCCGACTTTGACGCAACCAAAGGGTTGATGGCTGGCACATTTGCGACCGGCAAGGATGATGCATTGCGGTCCGGAATGCGGAAGGACGCGAGGAAAAAAGGTGAAGCGAAGATGCTTCCGCGGCTGCTTTCAGCCTGCTACGTTCTCTCCCGTTCCTTTCGTCCCTCTTTTTTCTTCCTCTTTTCGTAGCAGGGAATCTCTTCTCGTACCTTCGACGTCCGGCGTGCCTCGTATAAATGCTGTAAACCCTTCCGTGTAGCGGAAAACTTCCCTCGTTATCTTTGATTACGTTTTCGATTCTTCTTCGTATCGTGCCGTTGGCCGCAGCACCGCGTCGCGCAACTTCTCAGCTCTCCTTGCTCGAATTCCCCGAGTTGCTCGGAAATTTTGTAATTTACTCGATCGTTCGATGTCTCTTTGAGTTTCCTTCTTCCAACCGGGTTCCAGTATTAAGCGCGACGAAAGTATTTTAAAAGGTTCGTGCGCGCTGCTTGAGCCATATTTCTCAACGAACAGAAAGTAACGAACGACCGACTTGTTGCGCGGGGAGAGACGAAGAGAAGATAGAAAGGATTCGTGACAGAATTTGGTTGACCGTATGACTGATATCCGATTCGATTTCACCGGGACCCGCATCTCCGAAGAAAAAGCAACGGGAGATCGAGATTGGGGGGAAGAAAAGGCTCTTCTCGCTTCGGTCGAAGGCAACGAATCCGAGCGGAATTCCGGCACGGCTGTTCGATCGCGACGCCGCGCCACGTCGGTGAAATTGATTGATGTACGGCCTGTCGAATCCGGCGGCAGCCTATTTCCGGCTCGCAACCCCTTGCCCGATTCCTTCCAGCCAGTTCTCCGCATTAAGTCCTGGACTTGTCGGATTGAATCTCACGCCAGTGGAAAATGCACTCGACCGATTCATTGCGAGAAAGCCCATTACCCTCGCGTCGTTCCTACGACTGATCGGTGTACAGCAGAAATAACGTCCATTTGAAAATCAACGGCGCAACCGTGCGGAATTCAAAGTCTTGTTCGCCTTGCGAATACCGTGCTTTTTATAATATTCCAAGCTTACAGGCGTTCCTGCGCGATTACGATGGAGCCGTAATCTGGTTCGATAGGAAAATTCGATCCCAAGACTCGTATCGTCGCTAGAATCCGCGCGAGATTTCGTTTTGTATCGACTTCTTGTTTCTGTCGAGAAATTGGCTATTTCCGAAAAAGAAGTGCGGGAAAGTAGCGTGTCCGACATATCGATGACGGTGTCAAGATTAAGAAGAGCCTGCTTCTCCGGCAAAAAGTATTTGATCTTTTGCCTCGTATTTAGGTGGACGAGGAGGACATTAATAGAGTTCTTCCGGTTGTCTAGTCGGTCAATCCACTTTGCCATCAGAAAGATGAAGAGTCGGGAAAAATCTTCCAACGTCTTTCCCCGAGCGGCCGATTGGCTCGTCGATACTTGGCGTAGCTACAGAACGTCTCTATTGTCCTGGTGAATGGTACAGCCAGCCTAATCACTGTACCCCATTATAGCGGCTATCTCTGCCTTCCTCGTTTTTCCTTCTTTCCCGCTTCCCGTCCTCCCCCCGCTCTTTCCGCCGCCTCTTCTCTCCCTTCTTTACCTTTTAACCAATATTCTACTGCTGTCCCTATCGATGCTGCGTCGTCCTTCCGTTCGTTGCTCTTCTTTCGTCTTTACGATCGCCATTCAAAAGGTTACTGCCGCTGCCAATGGCTCCAAGCGTTTTTTTAAGACCGACAGTTCGGAATCCTGGCTCGATTGCTACCTTGGGATTGATTGGCAGATTGAACGTGTCGATGGCCTCTTGTAATTCCTAGGCAAACCCTTTTAATCGAGCGAAAAGGGTCGTCTTCGTCGAAAGGGACCGGCACGTGGAGCTAGTTAGCTGCACGATCTATCAGAAAGCGATTCGTGATATCGATCGCGTTCAACTTACTCCACTTGTGCGTTTATATAGTTCAGTCATCGAAGTTGCGAACAATAGCAACCGCGACAGCTGGAAACCGAACGATACGAGTCGACCGAGGGAAACGAGCCGGATGCGATAGAAAAGCGACGAAAGGATGCGAAAGGAAGCAGCGCGTAGATGGGTGTCGGGAAAGCCGAGGTTACGATAGTCGCTTTGCTCGCCTAGAATGAAGTCAAATCATATTTTTAAGATGCAATTTCGACGGAAATCTCTTATGCCGTAGCAGCTGCTACCAGGCTACCGTTAACCTGTCTCCTTGCCGGCGTCCTTCCTGAACTACGACACGTATCCAGCGAAACGTCTCTCTCGAGTAAACACAAAGAACGAGGCGAACGAAAACGACAAGAGGCTGGATTAACGTAAACGAGAAAAAAAGAGAAGAAGAGCAGCGGGGACACGGTTGAGGAAAAAGAAAGTGCTCGTATCTTTGGTCATTTTCCCCTTGTAAGAGACATCGGACTTTCTGGCTTCCCTTGGCCCGACACGATACGCTTTAATCGGGCGACCATACTTTCCTTCGTGAATTCCGATTCGCGCCGTACGAACGAGTTGGAAAACTGAGACAACCTCGTACGCCTTCTGGATTAAACTTTCTCCCCTACGAAATCGAAGCCGAATCCCTTCGACAAACTTTCTCCGGATTCTCAATGCTGGCGCTAAGGTGGACGCGTGCAAAATCGTCGCTACCGATAAAGCGAACGGACAACGAAAAACTTTGTCACGTTGGCGAATTACTTTTCGAACGCTGTCTTCTTCGCGGTAAAAATTACTCTTAAGAGAGAAGTTTATAAAACGACGTGTAAAGAAGAAGAGTAGCGGAAATTCTATTCTCCGCGAAGCTCGTTCCCCTTGGAATTAACGCGGCAACTGTTTAAACGTTAGAAGAACGTAGCAACTTGCCATTCACGGTAACAAACGTAATTTTGCCTGTAACGGTAAAAGGAGGGCAAGAAGGAGTACGTTGAAAGTCTCTTATCGCTTTTCGCCATAAATCCGCGAGATGATCGGCTTTCAGCGTAGCGTGTTTCGCGGTGCGGTGAGGTGCGGTGCGGCGCTTTAATTCTCCGCGTTCTAACGGCGTTGTACTAGATCGAGCCTGTCGAACGATCTCATATATTATGCAAATAAAGGATTCAAAGTTTTAGCCAGTAAAATATACGAGCCATTATATGGGATAAGACTTGGTTGGCTACGGTAACGTGCCCTCCACGGTGATTTTCTTTACGTTCGCGGACGTTGTCGCGTAAATTACCTGTAACGTAGCTCGCTTGTAAATTTAGGGACGCACGCTGCTGCCTTTTTGTCCACCAGAGATTTTTCTCCGCGAATCTGGCATATTATGTTTCCGCTATTGTGGCACGCTAAGTGTACGGGAATTTTTGTACCGCTGCGTTGCGAGCTTCTACTTTACGAGATACACCCAGGCTTTTAATAGCGCCATAATAGTGTACCCGCGAAGCACGAAATACCGTATTCCAAAGGCTGAAATAACTTTGTTAAAAGAAAAAAAAGACGCCCGATTCGTGCAGCGCACGCTATCAACGAATTATTACGTCGTGTATCCGCCCAAGTATACCAGCAGCTATAATCGTAGGAAACGCAACGAGACAGCGACGTTGATTACGCGGAATATTAATCGATGAAATCATACGTACGTCGTGTATCCATGTCAATTTCGACCAGGGAGGATTAGCTCTGATGTGACACTCGAAGTAGACGTCGTCGCCTTCCTTGATATCCTCCGGGCTTAGCGTCGATCCAAGGTTCAGCGATACGATCGGCGGATCTGGAAACAGATTTTAATCGAAGCGATCACCACCACCAACGAGACAGAAAGAATAGAATAGCGTCTCGATTGAATTATCGAAAGTAGAAACACGATCCTATCGCCGAAGGTGTACGTGCGAGGATCAAGTAAATAATCGCGAACGATTTATTCCGATAATAGATAACAGGGATACCCGTTATCTCCTTGCCAAGCTTTTACTATTTTTTCTCATAAAGAAGGAATACGTTGAAGGGTTTGGATACATTTTATCGTCACGGTAGGCTCCACCCTCGTAGAATTTCATCAACTTGATACCAGGTCGAGGCACGCTCTCTCGGTTCGTCCTCATCACGCGACAACCTATCCACAGTTTCGATAAGAAATATGTATTTCCGGTTTCGAAGCTCAGCTTCTCAAGTTCCCGTTTTTTTTCCTGACCATGAAGCTTCTTTGCCTGTGATATACGACCGTCTCGATGTCAAGGGATTATCTTAATCCAAAATACTCGCCACGTACGCTCGTTCCACGGTGGCCACAGGGTTGCCGGTGAATTACAAAGAAGACAAATCTCTGCGGGTTTTGGCGCATGCTTATTCGCGTAATTTCTTCGTATTCTTCTAGCAGACGACATCGGCCACGGTCTCGCTAGCTCGACTGTCTTCCAGTCTGGCTTCACGGTCTCGCTTGGCAGCTGATCCTTTCCTGGTTGGTGTAACGTCCTCGAAAAATTCCAGTATTTTCTTTGCCTCTTGTATCTCTCGTCTTCATTAGTTTAATCATACCGGTTCCTCTTAGCTCGCTTTCTCGTCGGGGAGTTTATTCTTCGGGCGTTCTCGCAGGATTTTATCGCGCGCCACGATAAATTCCCTCCTTTCCGGTGGCTCTTCTTTTCCCCCGTGCACCGGCGTGTACTGCTCTTTCGAGATAGTATTAATTAGCTCGATCGCGTCTACTCGCTGCTTCTTCTCCCTTCAGCCCCAAGTTCAACGCCGCCACTTTTTAATTCTCGAACCTCCGTCGTTGCATCGTGCCGTTTCGCTCCTGTCCCTTGTTTTCCGCTCTTCTTCCGCCGAGGCGAGATACTCGTCCAGGATTGCAATAAATTCCACCCACTATCCTCCCCTTTCATTTTCTTCCCTGTTCCTCGCGAATCGAGAGCTCGTGTGTATGGGCGGAAACGAAGGTGGAGCACGAAAAACCCTGGGCCGGCTCACAAGGTAATGCGTAATTTCAACGATGCTGCTCGACGGTCAACGTAATTGGATACACGACGTGACGTTATTTCTCCTGTTCTCGCGCTTTTTCCTCAGACGCCATCGGGTATGTTTCTTTCCTGCTGTCGATACACCTGCCGTATCTACGCGCGTACTTTACTTACGGGACAGTGTTTGACAAAATCATACCAATGACGAGGAATCAGTTCCCCTTACTTTCTACTTATAAAGTTCCCAAATAATTAATTGCAAAAGTTTACGCCACTTCCGACGAGCTGTGCTTCCGGTCCGATCGGAAGAATCTTGGAAATCTTAAGCAGATCTTAATCAGATCTTGACAAGTGTAAAACTATAAAGTTTCAGGACGCTGGGATTTCCACCAGAAACTACATTTACGTTCGATTTATCCGCTGGAAGCGTAACAAGTGTAGCCGAAGTTAGTTTCGATTCGTTTCAGATCCATCGTTGTTCCATAGAAACACACTGTGACGAGTTTCGTGGCTACGCCGTAAGACGAGGTAATTACAGTCTTTCATAGTCTATGTATATAGGATGCGTAACGAATGTTGAGGTTATTAGATGTATAAAGAGAGAGACGCGTGGATAAATTATAAGGTAGAAAAATATATTTTAAATACAGAAGTGAAAAGTACAAGTATGAAATAATAATTTGAGCTGGTCCAGATCCGCACGCTAGCAGTGTTATCCTATAACTGAAAACCCCGAAGCGAACGTCGCCTGTCGACTGTTTATGGTCTGCCTTCGTCCCAATCTTTTTGTTTATACGCTGTCGATGGCTTCAGTGCTTTAGAAAGCTAAAAAGACCAGATGTAGAGTTTTCTTAGAAGTGGTGATCTTCAACACCCTCCCTAAAACTCCACGTCCTTACAAACAATTATCTCCCAATATTTTTCCGACTCTTGTCGCAAATATCTGAACCTTGACTTCGTCAATGCTTTCACAAATACATTTTCCAGTCACCTTTCTCTTTTCCATTCGAATTAATTTATTACTAAAAAAACTACGAGAAGACTAAAAAGACCAGATGTAGAGTTTTCTTATAAGTGGTGACCTTCAACAACGAATAACAATAATTTCGTAAGAAGGAATGCATGGTCGTGTGGTATTATCCACGATCGTCTTTTCACGATCTGGTTTTTACGCGACGGACGAATTTGTTTTTTGGCAAAGTCGACAAATACGCTCCGCGAGAAGGAAGTCTGTTCGCGTCATGACTTTTTAACCGATTCCACGAACGAGGATGGTAAAAAGGAAAGTCCATAGGGGCGCGAAATGGAACGAGTCGAGATGACGGAATACCCACCTCCCCCTGTCCTCAAAAGGGAGAAGAGAGAAGAAAAGAAACGTGGAAGCTCGTGGATCAATCGGAACGACCGAATTCATCGATGGCATCCTTTTTCTCTTTACGAGCTGTCCGTCCCTATATGTCACATATATCTTTTTTTTTGTTTTACGATCAACTAGATCGGAAAACGGTTCCGCGGAAGAACACCAACGATCGGTTTCGCTGAATTTCGGCTGTAATTCGCTCGAAATCCAGCGGAGGCCGTTTTATTGCAGCTGTAAAAACAAGGGTTGGGAGAAAAAAGGAAATGGAGGGAAAAAGGAAGAGAGGAGCGACTGGAGGGAGGAGTGCGTTCAACGTAAAAACGCTCGTAAATCGGCCGATTTCACGATGCGCCTCGATAGAAGATAAGAGCAAAGGATACGCCAACTCCATGGCGATACCCTATTTTTTTATGACGTTCGCGCGACGCGTATGCATACATTAAGGAGCGTCGGTCGAACGCGGAGCAAGTTTAGCACGACGAATCATCGAATATGCATTTAACGTCACGTCCGATCGTAAAACGTCGTACCAGGAAACGAATCGGGATCTCTGTGAAAAGAGCAATAGAATATATATTTATCGTATACTTACAGACGACGTCGATCTTCCAGGATTTCTCCACGAACAGTCCCGTAACGTTTGGATTTTCGGCCCTACAGGTGATCGATTTTCCGTGATCTTCCACCCCTGGCTCGAACTCCACCATGCTCACCGTCCGATTCTCCGATCTCTCCTCCTGCGTGACAGACCGTTCGAAGTTACGCAAAGTTTGTATTTTTTCGGCAGTTAAATGATCGAGCTCGATGGCTCGCTTCTTATCGAGAGTTATTCGAGTTTCAAATGATGGGAAGCTACGTAATGGTACGCTAGCCGTGTCAACGGCTACGAGAAGAACAAGATGCCCGAGCTTCTCCAGCAAATCGTTTTGGACCGTTGAAGAAGGAAACGTTTGTTACGCACTTCTGACGAAACATCGTTACGCTGTAGAGTTTTGTGTATACTGTGAAAGATATCTTGTTCTTCTCGTGTTTAACGTTTTCGTTTGACGTTTGAAAATGTTGTCACGTAAGAATCTTCGTACGTTTTGCCGAACGAGCTTCCGATACTGTATTTTTCACGCTATTTATACAACCTTTTCGATCGTTCTTCATTTCGCAACGAAGAGGACGCTTGCTCTTTTGCACCGCCACTTTGTCACCGTACAGAAGAATGTAATTTTGGCAGATAATAATTTTTACCAGGTATCGCGAATACCGTTCTCAGTGGCGTCGCTTGATTCAATTCCGCGGCGCAAGATGGCGAGAAACGAGAACGAAGGTAAAAGATAAAAAGCGAAGAGAAAAAATGGGAAACTAGTTCGACGGCAACTCGGCATGATTAATTTTGGTTATATTAAGGTCGAGAGGCAGACCGTAAGCAACGCTGGCAACATCTGCTGGAAATTCATTCCTATTAGCCCGGACTCGAAAGGACCCGGGTCCTGCTGCTAACGCCGTGGAATCCTTTCTAAAGAGTACCACCGGATTCTACCGAGCGTGAATTTTACCGGCAGCTTCTGACGCGAGATTCTTCGCTCGCGTTTTTCTATTTATTTTCCACCAGTGTCGAGAGAAAAAGCCAGCCGCTACTTCGACCGGGAATTTTGTTTCAAAGCGTGTCAACTGATACTACGCTCGACGCGGAAGCGCGTTAAGGGGTCGGAACCAAAACTTTCCTCCGGTTGGACACGTTCTCTTCCCTATTCTTCCTCAGTTTTTCTCACTTGGAACTTCTGCTCCTCAGCCGCAAAAAAGATGTTCTTTCCTCTGCGCGTAATATAGGAATTGTCGTTACCCAACCGCCGGAATTATACTTTTCCCTGCGCTCGTCTAATTTTCTTCGCGCGAACGTTCTCACGGCAACCGAGAAAAAGGAGGGAAAAGGCAAGGTGGCGACGAGCACAAGAGGGCACCGGAACGCGCAAAGGCGTCGCGGAATTTCATTTAGAAATATTTATACGCTCTTAAGTGCACCGATGCGTTCGCGTTTCGACCGAGTAGGAAATAAAGATGATATATCGCGCGATTACACGTCGACCCTATCGCAGTTTTCTCGGTACTTTCGGTTCGCTAACGAAACGCTTTCTGGTCGTGAAACCACGTAATACGGAACACGGTGGCGAACGAGTAAAGACAGCCTGAATGACTATGGGATAATCAGGATGGTAATGCAATAGAAGCGGTCTACGTGTTCTGCTGCTTATAGAATCTGCTTACGTTAATATCTCTCCTTGGTTCTTTCTTCAACCCTTACGCTATCCCCGGTATCCTTCGTACCCCTTTTCTTTCTCACCGTTCTCTCGGGACCGCAGCGCTCGTCTTCGTCGTTCCCTCTTCCTTCTCTTCTCTAAAGCCACGTTATGAGGCTATATTTTATTATCCGACGCTTGTGCCACTGGGAATTTTAAAGAGACGCGTCGCCGCGTAAACGAGCAACGACGTGGCCTTATCGTCCAGCCTGTTCGTTTTAACGGCGCGGCGTACTACGTTTCTCGTTTGTAACCCTCGATCTCTGTCATTCCCCGGTGATTTTAAGCAAGTGCTACACGGAATATACCGAAAGTCACGAACCGTTGGTTCGTGCGATCGCAGGTCTGGCGATTGGATAGAGGTTGGTTCGCGGTTGTTCCTTCTCGTAGGGAGACATCTATCTCGGAAGGGGAAGTCAACCAGCGGTGGATGCCGCGAAGGCGGTGCAAGATTCATTAAAATTCCTCGCGTTCCGTGACTGTTCGATGTCCGGCAACGCGGTGTCTCATCGGCGAATCTTCACACGTATCCGGTCCACGGCTCGTCAAAGAATTTTAATTTCATCGCATAAAAGTTGAATTGGAGCTCCAGATGGTCGCAGAATCGTCACGGACCCGGGTGTTTTGCTCGAATTAGAATTCAGCCGAGTTTCCATCGGTGACTGTCGTTTACTCTGTTAATCAGTCCGTACGCCAGAGTCTTGGTCCGTGCGTCGAGAGTACAAGGGCTTGGAGAGAGAGAGAGAAGGAAGGAGAGCACAGGTGCGACAACGAGCAAGGATATTGCGACTGCTGGTGCACGGATACGCCGTGCCGAGGCGTCGTTAAGCGTTGCGGGCAGGGCTTGTTAATGAACAACGCGAAATTAATTAGGGTCGCGCGTCAACGTGCCGAAGACAACGGCGGAGCTGTACACGTGCGCCCTGAGCCTGGTCGGCCAACGTTACATCTGTGATTCCGGATTATCGATAATGCGACCGCCTCGGGCCTCTGCCTAACCGTCGTGATTTAGGTACCAGCGTATCTGTTCGCTCGACCGAGCGCCAGATTAACTCGAATTGCGACGAGATTACGAATCGACGAGATCTCTAGCGCGAACTCGATCTTATCTTCGATCTTCTCTTTCGCTCCGTGTACACACTCTGTCGCGTGCTTTCCACCATAGACGCTTTCGTATCTTTTGTTTTTTGCCACAGAAATATCTCGGTCCAGTTAAAATCGCTTTAATGGCGGCGAATTATGCTCTTGTCGATCGTTTCGGTAAAGACAAATCCGACCTCTCAGCCGGATCCGAGAGGCTGCATTTCATTCGCGAACGCAAATGCTGCAATGCAAAGAAAATCCTCGACTCTGCGTGGTGGCGTTGCCTCGCCTTGATGCGTTGACGGCATCGGTGAGAAGCAGCAGACCGGGGCTTTTTCGCGAAAATGTTCCCCAACTCGCGAGAAGCTTAGCTCTCTCTCCCTCTCTCTCTTTCTCCTCTCTTAGTATTCCAAGGAGTCGAGGAAAACGCGTTCTCCGACCTACCTAGCCACCTACCTACATACGTTATCGGCAAGCATCGAATACTCCTATCGGCGTAGACGCCGATTTTCGCGCTCTGCTTTCCAAACAACCTAAAAGGGCTCCTAACTTTGTAACGTGGTGCGTAGTTGGCTGGAAACTCGTAGTTATGGCTTTTGAAAGTGCTGTCGGAATGCGCGGCTTCGCGTCAGAGTCTTTCTCTTCATCGACGTTCCATTTCGTCGATCAAATTCACGGTTCCGCTAAATAGCTCAGCCGCTTCGCCACGGGTTATCTCTCTATTTTCGACGTTCGTCCTCCTTCTCGTCCTTTTCATTCCTATCTGGCGATTATTCTGCCACGTCGAGAAGGAAAAATAGTGGTTCGAACGCGTTCACGTTTCTTCCGACCAGCGAAAAATTTTCGTTAAAATCCGCGACTGCATCGTTGCGATGCTTCCTAATGATTTCGACGTTTTCCCGTTCCCTCTCCAATCGACGTACGCCGTAATGGCGCATCGTCGTCGCGAACAAAGGGTTTCGAGCCTTTCGTGTACCGAATGTATCTTGGCAGGTTCATTTCGTAGCCAATAGCAATGCTCTTCGTGGCCGCGTTATTGGAAACGTCGAATATCGCAACTTCGAGTCCAGAGTTCTCTACTGGACGGATCGACCGATGTTCTTCCACCATATCGGGTCCACCGAAATACAGGAAATACAGCAGATTCGATCTTCCAGGCACCCCCAACAAATCATACAGCTGTTCGTTACTCTCTGGATCAATTTCCAACTCTCCGTCGATTCGAATAAATTCTTTGTAAGCGTATCATCCGTTTCTCGGTCACGACGCATCGTGGCATTGTAATTTTCACCACACATCCTAGCGGACATGTTGTTACGCGTCCGTCGAATCTCATCCAACAGCCATCTGCCGAATCTCAACTTTCGTTCACTTTCATTTTCGCTTGCTATTATACGAGTAATATTGAAATAAAAACGCGTTTGATTTTATTATTAAACATCGTACGAACGGAAAAACATTCGTAACGACGTACGGCGTACGAGGTAAATATTAAATGAAATTAATATCGTATGAAAAACAACCCGTGTTCGATTACTGCGCCGTCATTCCTGTTTTGTTTTGTTTTTCTTTTTCAATCAAATGAAATAGAAACCCTTTATGTTTGCAATAACTGTCGACTATCGTTCCCTAAATTAAAAAAAAAAAAAAAGTCAAGAAACTATATAAGCGTCGGTATACACCAATATGCATCATAATAGAGGATGAATTTCAAGTTCCGCTCGTTTGTTACGTAACTTTTAATTTTAGCACGTCCACTGGAAGAAACGTAAGTGAATCTGCGAGATTTCATTAGGAAATCGAAGGTAAGCGTTAGCGAGATTCGTGGAACGAAAACGAAGGAGAGGTGAGATCGCAGGGTGGTTAAGTCGACATTGCGTAATGACCAATTAGCATACCGCCAATGAAAATATCTGCAGTCGACAGGTGTGGTTGCTTAATTCAATCGACGTCCCTTGAAAGCGCCAGCCTCGATCCCACCTTCCGACCCTTCCGCCCTTATACAGCCCCTTTGCCTCGTACAATCGGACGCGACTCGAACCTGCGAATCCAATCCGTTCGAGCAGAGTGCAGCCATTTCTCTTGCCCTGCTGCACTTTCAGCGCTTGGTCCCGTTCCGTTTCAAAGGCCGACGCTAAGCGACGCGACGCGACGCGAGGCTTCGCTCGGCGTCTTCGTCTTCCCACCGCTTTGACTCTGTTTCCGAGCTGAGAATCTCTTCGGAGGAAAAGATTCGCCGCCGAGGGGTATAGTTATCGGTTCCCCCGAGCGTTTCGACCTTTTCAACCGTTTCCTATCTCTCCTTTCCGCTCTCTCGTTACCTTTTCTTTCCTTCCTCTATTCGACCACGAACCTCGACGAGAGCTCTTTCGAAAGATAGTTCGATACTCGTTGCTCGTAACTCCGGTTCCAGCTACTATGCAATGGGAAATCGAGCCGTCCACGTTTTTAGCGACTGTTTCATCGAGTATTGTTCGCCTCTTCGTCGCTTCGGCTCGGCCTGCGTCCCGAAATCTTGGCACAGTTCTCGTTAAATCGCGATAAGACTCGTTAGCGGACGATCGTTTTTCAATTACGAGGACGCGCGAATACCGTCTAACGATATTCCTTTGCCGCGTGCAAAAGGAACGTTCGCGAATGTCTTTAACCGCTACTGGCGACTATTAGCTCGCTGGGAGAAGGATGTAAAGCGAAAGGGCGGAAGTAGCGAGGCGTAATTTACGGGATACGGACATTCTGATTTAAATTTCGTCCAAGTGAAATTGAAATACCTTAGTGTCAGGACGCGTTACCGTATTTCATCGTAGCTGCGTCCAGCCCTGGAGAACGGGCCGGGTTAATTAACAACTAGCAAGCCCAACGCGCCGACTATAATAAGCAGCTTAGGTGTTAATTAAATGCCGCCTGCTACCTTTTGTTCCTTCGTCGCAAACGCGACAAATTTCGTTAAGGTGATGCGCTAATAATTAGAAAGCGATAACGAGCGGATTATCGGGGTCTAGTTGCGCGGATAATGGACCAGCAGGCCACGCACAGGAAACACATATTTTCGCCTACCGACGACGATAATAAGTTAGTCGGACCGGCACGATGCTGCGTTACACCGCGCTCCACCGTGTCTATCGATATCGCATTATCCGGCCGCTATGAGATTATCCCGAGGAAATCGAATTTCCAACCGACGAAATTAGACCGCGGCGTCTTAATTTCGGGTTCGCTCGCAACGAACCTTCCTGTCTTTCCGACACGACCTCACCGCAAACCGGATACGAGTTACGAGAAACGGAAACTTTGCCGAGGAAATTTAGCGACGCGAGCATTAGCGACGCCGCACCTCGCCTTTGTTTATTTCGCACGAACGACGAGGGGAAAAAAAGCAGAAAGCTTCGGCTGAAAGGAGATACCAAGGGGAACCAGGCTTTGTTCCCGGAACAAAGGTTGCACGCGAGACTTTCGAAACAGGGTAGAGAATTCGGACTAAGCTTCTAACCTCGATCGCTCGTTATTTCTTTTTCTCACCGTGGTGTGTTTCAGCTGTCTTCTTCGTCCCTTGTACCAAGTTATCACCGCTGGTGGCCTCGAGCCGATGGTCTCGCATTCCACCTCGTACCGTTTCCCAGCCAGCAGAGATTCGTTTCCGACTCCCTTTTTCCCTGGCCTCCTTATGGTAGCCGTCAACGGTTTCACTGAAAATCAACCAACTAGAATTACGACGTTTGCCAATCGATAGATCGATCGACGGATCGGTCCTCGATGTCGACGCTTCACGTCGTTCTCCTTTTTTTCGAATCACCGAGTCTCGCAACCGCGCACGGACCGACGACGCTAATCGGGCGCGATAATTAAAGTGAACCGATAATTAAGGCGGACAAACGGGCAGGGGATACGTGAGCTCGATGCAAATCGTGCGGCCGATTTAACGTTGTAAAACCCCGGCAGGTCGATTGCCAGTCATTTGTCATTTCCGAAGAACGATTCTCGGCCCTAGGGCGTTCGCTTTCGGGCTTTTCCGCAAAAATACCAATAATCGTTTGCTAATCTTCCATCTTTCTGTCCGTTGGTTCGCCTCTATCTTCCGATCGATCGATCGACCGAAAAATCGGCGGACGCGAATCGCAAAAAAGGTAGATTCGATCGCAAATTATTTGCCAATTTCTTTCGCGAACTTCTGCCGTGATAACGATCGCTACACGAGGTAAACATTGATTTTTCAGCGCGTGTGTAAACGCGTGGAACGATACTGTTGCGAGCGAGGCGACGATCGCTTTGACGGACGATAAATCCGAGTATCCAATTGGCCAATACCAGCCAGATACGATCCGTTCGTGCGTGAAATATGAAAACTACGAGAATAGGTCCGTGGCTTCGTACACCGTACCACTGTACCATTTCTGTTCTCATTCGACTGCCAGCGATAATGAGTTTCGACATTTTTCTCGCGCATCCATTCTCCTCTACTCGTGTTCGTTTCGTTTTGCTTCGCTCTGCGAACAGTTGTAGCGCGGCATTCTCGAGAATGCACGGAAAGACGCTGCCACGAATTATCTACGAAAATACCATTATATCGATTTGTTTCTCACTCGGTTTACGATTAGTTAAATACAGTAAATCGCTGAGAGAATGCGTACGAATTCTACGAGTGCTGCTACATTAGTAATTTTTAAGCGAACAACATAGCGGATCGCGTGCACGCAAATATTTGATTTGCCGGATTTCCGGAATCACCGGTCTTTTCGATTATCCGCAATCTCGTCTATCCTGCGCTTCCCCGGCAGCCGTCTAGCCCGGCAACGGTTCGCCTCGTCACCGTTCAGGGGTTTTTTAATTTCTCTTTCGTTTTTTGTTCCACCAGCCATGAGATGAATACACGCTCGATGCATGGTCACTTGGTGCAGGTCGCAAAAATCAAAGAGCGAGCATCGATCAATCTCCCTTTTTCCCTCTTCGTCCCCATCGCTTTTTCTCTCTTCCGTACGCGTACACCATTGCCGCGGCCACTCTGCTCCTCTTCCTCCCCCTCGCCATTTCTCTCGCTCTATTCCGCTCACTCCTTCCTTCTTTCTCTTTCCCTCCACCCCCTCGTTCCGTTATCTCGCGCACGAAGCGCAGATTTTTTTTTTTTCGTTCGCCGCTATGATGGGTGTTCTCGTTCGCCAATAACGGGTCTTCAATTTCGTCATTCGCTTCGTCGAAAATTTCTTGACTCTCGAAAGGACGGATCATTCAGTGCCGATCAATCACGGTCGTCGTTCGCGCCGTCGTCGGCGCTTTCTTTTTTTCCAACATCGTCGACTCGCCGGAAATAGACGAGGCTTCGGTAAATATCTCGTAGAATTTCCTCGAACGTTTATTCGTCGAACAGCGAGATGGTAGTAGGATGGAATGAAATTTCCTTTAGGCGAATCTACCCCTCGCTCTAGTTTCTCCCTTGTAGCGGTAACCGTGCCGCGCGAGGCCAGATAATTGATCTATGAATTTTTCAGTTTACTCTCGAAATTAGTATTTCGTCGTTCCGGGTTATTGGGCGGTCGCGAGTTAACGAAGAATTCTAATTTTGAGAAAGCCCGAGGTTTGCCCGCTTTCATGGTTCTTCGGCTTCTTGCAGCGAGGGAGAAAGAGAGAGAGAGAGAGAGAGTGAGTGAGTCAAATAGAGATAGAGATACATAGATAGAGAGAAAGAGAGAGAGAGAGAGACACGGATGAGCCAGGTGGGGCTCGAGGCAGGATTTAATATATTTCTCGTCTTATCTTGCCTTATCTTCCCTTAAAGGCGATTCACAGCGGCGAGGGAGCAAAGGATGTTGGCCCACATTTGCTGTCTCGTAGATGTTATCGTTAATGCGGGACAAGATAGGCTCGGGGTGAGGCTTCTGATTTGTTGGCCACGCGATAAGAATTTGTATCTACTTCTTGTCTTTATTTCATTCCTCTTTTAACGACGCTCCACCATCGCCTATGGCTATGCCTAGCGGCTCTTAACCCCGGGGAATTACACGATTTCTTTTGCCCTTCGACGTCCATCTCGTCTCTCGCTGCTTTCTTCCTCTGCTTTTATGGTTGGTGGTATGACGAGAGAAAAGACGAGATAATTGTTACTCACGGTTAAGTTCCAAAGTAATCGAGGCCTCCTTTGGCTCGATCAGGTCCGTGTTCCTTGCCTGGCACGTAAAATTCGCCCCGAGCTCCGACCGAGTGATAGGCTGCAGAGTCAGTCTACGGAGGAGAAGATTGGAAATGAAAATTAACTGTAACGCTTGTGGCGACACGAGGAAGGAAACAAGGCGTCGGCGTACCTGTTTTCTATGACATCGCCAGCGTTCTTCTCGTACTCCTCGTCTTTGACTTGGCCATTGACGAGCCACCGGACCATGGGTTCTGGCTTGCCTGGAAAAGCAAATGAAAGTATCGTCAAGAACGACGCGATGCGTCTCGTGGAAGATTTAGAGCTCGTAATTTTTATTCGTCGCTGTGCCGCGACAGCGGAAGCGGAAGCGGCGATGGGAACGGAAACTGCGATCTCGTGTTCGTTTCGGCGAAACGTTAACTCGCCTCGATAAACCGATCGATCGAACGGAACGAGCGCTCGCGAAGATTTACGAAACATCGAGCGACAACATCAGGCCGAGCCACGAAAGTGAAGCAAATCGCGGCCCCGTATGGTCGTAACGACTCGCGCAAAGTGATTTCGACCCCGGTGAAAAGACTTGGAACGGTTGCTCGTGAGACCAAAGGAGAAACGGAGTACGAAACGCGGTTTGGCAAGAGAAGGGAAGGATAGGGCAAAGCTGGCTGGATGGCGAGAGGAACGCGAGTGGACAGGGGAATCGTATACAGAGGGCCGGGACGAGTTCGGTCGGAGCTACTAAAGGCTAGATGAGTTGCCGGGAACTTTTAAATTAGCCGATACCCCAGAGTTTTGGATGCGGTACTTCAGACAAAAACTGGCAGACTTCGAGTTGCTTCGGAGCCGGTCGCTTCAATATCCGCGCGTGTTATACTCCCTCGTTTCTCCGACAGATCGATAAATATCAATTATAGAGGGACAGATGAACGGAAGAACGGATCAAAGCGGCTCAGGTATTAAAAAGCAAGACTATAACAGGTCCCGATTTCATCGGAAGAGATGGTGGAGTAAGAGATGGTGGTGAGAAGGAGGGTGAGATGATACCGAATCGATCGCGTGCACCCAAATAATCGAGCTGGAATTTCACGTGTAAGTATCGGTTCGAATGATAAATAAGGGTTTGCTGGGCGTTCGTTCGATCTCTTTAGCCGGTCGCCCTTCGCGATCTACGTGCTTCACGAAAGTAGCGTTTATCGGAAATAAATGGTTGGAGGAGAGCAGCGAGGGTATATCGCATCGAGTTCTCGATTCGACGGAATGTTCCGTGGATAGACTCCGTATTATATCACGGATTTACATATCTCTCGCGAATAATACGCGGTTCCGTGGCTAGATGCATATTTTTGTTGAAAAAGCTGCCGGTTAAGGTGATAAAATAGCTGCAGTGATATACGAGCATTATAAGAGGCAGGTATGCGCCGGTAATGGGTCAGAAATCATGAAGAGAGAGAAAGAGAGAGAGAGAGAGAGAGAGAGAGAGAGAGAGAGAGATGAAGAAGCTTGGTGCGTCTATCGGTCGGCGGAAATTCTCGTTGTGAAAACAGGCATCGCAAGTATACCGATAGCCGATTCGAGCCAGCTTACGTTCGCCGTTTCATTGTTATTCACGATACCGTACCATACTGGAATCGCAATTTAATCAGGCCCGACGCAACATCGCCGCGACACTTAAAATTGCAAGTCTGATCTCCGATGGAAGCTAGCTTAGATTAACTCCGCGTCATTGTTATTCACGGCGCTTGTCGATCTAGATTGCGTTTTAACCGTCTCGTTCTTTTTGATTTCTCTGCCGTTCCTTCGTACGTTTCGATAGAGGAAAAAGGGACGGCGAGGGGAGAATAGAGAAAAGGAAACTGTAGCTTGGAATTTAGTCTTTACCTTGGAAAATTTCATCTCTGCTCGCAACTCGTCAGGTTTTCTTTGCGCCAATCGAAGATCGGCTTCCAAAGATTTTTCAAACAGACGGAATAGGCAATACGGTCAGGACGATAGAGCTTGGCCAGTTAATTCGTAAGCTCGGCCGCGAGGTCGTTTGCACGAGTGCTTAGGGGCGAGAGCTAGGTCGTAGCGTGGTTGCGTGGCTGCGGAAAGGGAGAAGGACTAGATGGTCTGGCTCTACCTCCGGTCTGGGTTAGGTCTGGCAATGGCTTCGGTACGCCCCTGGCGTTGACTTTAACTGCCGGACTATATCCGAACTCCCACCAAAACCGAGGCTCCCTTAAAACGACGACAACAGCCGCGCTATCTGCGCGGCAGGGGGTACTAAAGTGCGGATTTTAATCCGCGGATACCGGACGATATCTTGCAGGATTAAGACCGGTCCGCTGCTACTCGCCCACATCTAACAAGTTTACCGTTGGTTCGAACTCTACTTAAGGCAAATACCAGCCGTTGGGACTCGAGATCCTTGCCGGAGTTCCTTCTTCGACCGGTCCCTTTATTCAACCTCGCACCCCGTTCCCAGCCCAGTCCACCCGCGCCCACCCTTCGGCTTCTCTTCATTTCATCGCCGTGCGGCGCCGCGTCGCCTTAATTCAGGGCCTCTTGATTTAGGATTATCGAGGAAACGTCTATAAGCTCGACTTACTGTCTAGCGTCCCTTTAGCGACTATATGGCAGAAAATATATCGTAGTTCCATCACGCAATCGTCCAGCCGGTCGATCAAGTGAATTTCATAATCTACGTTGAGTCAATGAAGAATAAAACGTCTCGCGTTACGGTCACTTACCCCGTAAATGTCCAGCGCAGCGTGGTATCGGTGTTTGTAACGCAGCGAGATTAGAGAACAAGTGTCGGAGAACAAGAGAGGAGAACTAAAGTTCGAGAATTCAGGTTGCTGGAATTCCGTGAGATGATGGAAAAAGCAATCAAAGACCGACTCTGCTCTGATATCACAGCGAAATCTCGTAATATTTTTAATGGACAAAGCTCGGCAAATATATGGCGACGCGACCCGATGCCGATACGAGAAAATTTAACTCGTTTTGGAAGTGGTAGCGACGTAACGGCGCGGCACATCCCGTGCTCCGCTCTCGAATAATTTTTAATATCTTTTATGGCGCTGCGAGTTCCGGTTTCACGGGTAGGATTGAAAAATAAATATTCCCCGCACTCGGCCAATACGACACGGATAGATTACGATCCCGCGACATTATTCGCACACCCCTGGGAAATAGGCAAAGTGCATCGCGCTCGATGACTCGAAAGTCAGAGTTCTCTCCGTTTCCCGAAGATAATTATTATTCGAGTAAAGTGGCTTATTGCGTTGCCCCGTGTGTCGTTGGTCTGGAAACGTGAAATATCGCACACGCGCGCTTCCACGTTCGCGTTGAAAGCGGATTTCGATTTCGCCGTTCCAATTTCCAAAATTAACCAACTCTTGCGTGCGGTAATTGGAGAGCGAATCGAAAGAAGAAGCCTTTCGTTTGAAGAGGAGCCGCTCCCGTTCGCCTTGACCTTCCTTTAATCGGTTCTTCGTGTTCGCAGATCGTCTCAAAGGGATTCGTTTGGAGACGCGCTACGGTGAAAAGGGAATCAAGGAAGAAAGGATGAGGAGAAGAGCAGGTGGACGGGGACTGACGTAGCGTTCGATTCGAGAACTTCGATAAACGAGAATGCTGCTCTGAAACTTGTAATACGTCCACTTTCTCTCTCTCTCTCTCTTTCTCTGTAATCATCGAGGGAAAATATTTAAAGGAAGAAACCTTGCCGATAAAGTGGAAAAATGATTTTCCGAGAAACGAGTTTACCTCGTAAAGTGGATCTTTCTACGTTAGGATACACTTAGTATATAGCGGAAGACGAAGGGGAAGTGGAAAGTTGGTGTCGAGTATTGGGAAGAGAGATATGTAGGTAGAAATAAGGGAAGGAAAACCTCACCTTTACGTGCGTATACACCCTCGAAGTAGGACCCTCGATTCTTTCCGGGCACGAAGTCAAGTAATTGGCAATAAATCCAGCAAGCGGGCTGAGTCGTAAAATTTTCTCACCGCTATTGCCATAAATTATAGATAACACGGAATACCGTGGAGGAAGTTAGGCTTAGTTGTAAATCGCGTATAATAGAGCGGTTGAGAGAATGCTATGGATGCGCTAGGACGAGACGAGCCATGGTTAAACGCTAACAATCTCACTATACGTTACGTCTTTTGAAATAACCATGAGCTTAATCTTCTTTCATATCGAGGATCGTCGATCATCGGATAACGACGGAAGATCGGTCGATGCGTCGGGCTAATTTTTTCATTTCTCTGCTAGATTAATGTAAGTTTCATTTACGGGAAATTCTCGCCTCGACTCGGGTCAATTACAGTTGATCGCTGGTGGCGCAGCGGAAAAATATTTATTGTTCACTACGAGAAAGATAAAGCTCGCGTACGTATTAACGCGTGTCTCGTGTAATTAACGCGCAGCGTCCACGACCACGTCAGGTTTCTCGTTTCAAACGATCGTGTTTCGCCTCGAGATGGACCAATGAAAATCAACGTCGAACCGAGCACGCATTTAACGCTGTATACGTGTTTTTATGGCGTTGTTGCGTCGCGAGACCGAGTTCTTTTCACCGTGAAACCGGAAGAAGAATCGCGAGAAGACGCGTGATTTCCGCTCTCGAATTTCCAACTGGTTCGTTTCTCTCGGTTTTATTCGCTCCTCTACAGAGATTAAATACTGTCCAGGCGGTATCACGCGAAAGGCAAATGCGGTTTCGCCGTTCCTCTGAGATCACGCTATCCTATAAAGAAGAACAACCAGCGCGGAACGCGAATAAAGCTACCGATTATTCAACTGCGCGATAACGTTTTTTTTCTCCTTTTCTGGCCAACTGGTAAAGTTTCTCCGATTCTCATTGCGAAATCGGCCGCAAAAAGGCTGCCCCGACAAAAATCGATATCGAATTCCGAAATGTTCAAACAGAATGCCTATACAGATATCGTGAATAAGCTGGCAATAAAACGTGAGCTCGGCAAATTTTTTACGACGCTCAAAAGATCCAGGCTATGCGACGTTTCGTTTGAATAATCGGATCTATCGTGGTATCGTATCGGTCCCGTGATGGTCTTTTCCGCGTAAATAACCTACATTGCCGATTCTCCGCGATCCTGCAACGTAGCGGGGGTCAAAGGGAGCGAGGCAAAGTCGGGCCGCGCGCATTAACATTTAATCGGTAAAGTATACCAGGGCGTAATTTCGCATTGACGGCTAGCGTTCCCGACCCCCGGCTTTTCGATTGAATTGCAAATCTTTGCGGGCATGCCGCGAGGACAGAAATGGTGGCAGAAACTTATCGCGCGCCTCGGCGACCCTCGGGCTGGTTAAGAAGCGAGATAGCGCGAGATCGAGGCTCGAGAATCGTGGGGAAAGGACGAGCGAGAGGCGTAGAGAAACGAGACGCGGCGAAAGTTTCTCCCTGAAATCGAACAAACATCGGGATCGCCAAAATTTCAATGGTTGCCTTTTTGTGTGCAGACGGAGACGATATCGGTAACCGATACACTGTCCTGGCTTCAAGTATAAATTTCAGACGCTCTAACGATCTAGTAGAAAAACGAAAAAAAAAAAAAGAACAGGAAGAGATGAATATTTCATTGAAAATAGAATCACCGAGAGGCAGACGATCTTCTTTTCCCTGTTTAAGGATGATTTACAATTAAATGAAAATTCTAGGCTTGTTGTCCGGGATCGGGATCGTTTGCAGGGGTTTCGCTAGCGTATTGTTAAGGATAAGCCGATCTTCTCGATATTCAATTTATACGCCGCAATGCGTATGATCGATGCGCAGCGTCGATGCAATTCCCATCGAATCTGCATACGGCAGTATTGCTGGCTTCGAATTTCGATGTATTCATCGAACGTCGGGATCGACGATGAGTATTGAATCGTCATCGTATACCTCTGTATTTGTACCGTAGTTATCCAGTTTACGATATATATCTGACGCGAAACGGTTTTCGTATCTTTACTGTGATTCGACGGTACCGTGATTATTTATTTGCAGGGAAGAATGGGCGAGAAGTGGCGGAAGGTGGGCGAGAATCATGCAAAAATCTTCGTTCGATGGAACGTAACCGCATTTAATCGGGGTGAATGACAGGAAAGCGTCTCCTCGTCTGAGAGGAGATTGGGCACGGCGGAAAGGAGGGGAAAGTGGCTGCAGGGCCAGAGGGAAGGAAATAATCTTTTAAGGCAGCCGAAGAAGTTGCCGCAGTTATAAACAGAAATTTAGATCCAGTTGCCAAAGTAAACACCGGAACCTTGGTAGTTTGGTGCTTCCTCTCCCGTTCCACTTCAGAACGCTTGATCCACCGCACCCTCTGCTCCTCGCCTCTATTTTACCACATCCTACTCTCTTCCCGCGTCGCGTTCTTCCGAACATAGAACTTTTCACTTAGCTCCCTTCGTCGATAAAAAGTTGCCTGATCTAATAACTGGCGACACCGGTGACTCCGTCAACTCTTCCTTTTCCCCTACTCACCACTACCATCTCCGTAGCACCGCGCTACGTTCTCTCCATTCTTCATTTCCTTTCAAGGTTTTTCGATCGAACTTCCGCCGACGATCTCACGGCGGATTAAATACCAGTTCGTAGAAACGCACCGGTGATCTTTACACATCTAAAATTCGAAATCCTGCGAGACGGTTCTGCTAAAAAGGTTTGCCTAATGCGAGATACGAGCTCGAGTATTTAACGAATTTCATGTATCTTAGGTTTCGCTGGATCAAGAGGGAGACTTTGGGAAAAGCGGAAATGTTGGTTGGCGGGTTGATGTGTCTACGGATAGAAACTTCTCGACCGCTGACCAAGTCCAAAGTTGTTGCCGTGCCTTCAAGAACGTTTCAACAGTTTGCAGCGGCAGATTAAACACACCCGTTACTTTTGCGTATCGCGCGAATAGTTTGCTGGACTTACCGCCCGTTACACGACACGTCAGAGAAGGTGTATCGCCTTCCTCGTAAGGACCTGCCGTTCCGTTTACTATCCTGCCCCACTGATCCAAAATGGTAGGTTGTTCCGGTGGCACTAAAACAGACAAGGATTCTCGATCAGGCCAAGTCAATTCACTAGCACTTGGAAAATAAGCATAAAACTTTTGACATTCATCGTCACGTTGTCGTAATATCGCTCGAATAACCTATTTCGGACACTGGAAAGTTAGGAGTGGCTCGGCAGCAAGTTTCATAGGAGGTTCTTCGAACGGTATTCGTTCCAACTGTAGTTCCAGTGTGCCGTATCGACTCGTGTGTAGGTATGATCGTTTGCGGATTAAGCGCAACGATATTTTTGGCTGGAATATTCGTTCTCGGAGCAGAGTCGGATAAACCAACCTGGATATTTCTCTCGCTTTTTCGTTATTTTGGAAGTTAGCTGCATACGTCCAACGTATTCGATGCTTTATCAGCGAGGTTACGGCGAGCCACACCTACGTTTATTCCTCTTCCTGGCTTTCTGTCTGCCTTTCCGCTATCACCCTATTTAGCCGATGCATCGTTCGTTGCTTCGCAGAAGCTTATAGCTTTGCCTATATCGAACAACGTCGCTGCAAACGCTTTGACGGATATAATCGTTAACGATTGGAAATGAATTTCGATCAATTGCAAAACACGAAGATCTGTACAATTAATGGAAAGTGTCCGTTTTCATGTGATTTTGATATAACGCGGGAATCACTGGCCGATATCGTATATCGCGTATATCGATGTTACCGCAACGATAAAAATGTACGGGCTGAAGCAACGCCGATTCCTCTAGAATTTCGTTCCGTTTCGTTCGATGTCAACGAGTAAATAAAAAAAAAAGTATTTGGTAACTTGCAAATCGTACATCGTAGGTTTGCCAGAATGCAGCGATACTGTTTTCACGATCGATGCCAAGATCACAGGCCACTCAAAAAATTGCTTTAAGCGGATATAGGAATGGTTATTCGATTCTGTGATGTCGCGACAGAAAAACTAACGCGAAACGATCGAGTCTTGTCGTAAACTGCGACAAATCCGAAATAACGTTACGGTTCTTGCCTAGCGAGCGTTCGATATATATATTCACCTAAGCTTCTTCCACCCGTTTCACACCTCTCTCTCTCTCTCCGCGCTCTCTGCACCGTAAATTTTGATCGAAAAATTGCAAATTAAAATGAAATTTACCGACATCACCTTCTTAACGATACGTTTCATCAAGTTTTCTAGGTATATTTTTCTAATGCCAAGCCTCTTGAAATCAGACAGCTCGCAACTTTTTCGCTCGTAACTCAATTGCTGTCGGATCCAGTCCATTTTAGGCGATCCTTTTTCCAAACCGTTAAAATCCGAGCTTGCAACTTTCCATTTTAATCTTCGGACGGTCTCGATCAAAAATTTCGAAATCGTCGCGATTTAGATTTAACCGTGGAGAGAGATCGTAGTAATATGCGCGAGGTTCCTCGAAATGGAGAATTGCAGGGAAATCGATGAACGGATTGTAAAGCAGCTTAATCAAGCGCTGGGAGATTCGGTAAATTCAATTCCCTGGCAACTCCATCGAAAACTCGTTTCTATGACCGCAATGAAATTTTATCTCTGCTTTGGCCTGCACTGCCTAGGCGCTGGTACGTACGTGTAAAGTATTCACGAGAATTTATGGTCGCTTTTCAATCCATAATTGCCGATATCGATGAAAACAGGGCGCCGTTCATTCTGGCCATGCGTGTCAGCCTGCCAATCGATTGATTGATCACGATTTCGTCCTTCGAACGGATATCGAATTCCAGGTAATCCTCGTTCGATGTCTGGATCGAGATTCTATCGAAAATAAAAATTTCAGATATTTCGAATAGACCGGTCACACGATATAGCAACATTTTCATACATACGTAGACAGGGTGTCGAATTTTCATACAAAGATGAATACATCGAAAGAGAACATTACCGGGATGAGTATTACGTAACAAAATTTACCAGAGAAATTAAGGTTGATCTCCGAGCCAATTAACCGATTCGATCGTACGCCTCATCCGATTAGCGATATGAGAGATATTAAACGTTGCTCAAGAATTCCAGCAATAGATTCGATTCTCTTTCGAAATTGAAAAGGTACTAGACTTGCTCGCGACGCTGTCTGCATCTTTCCATTAACCGAGCAGATAAATTTGCAGACTCAGTTGTCTGAATGTAATGGCGATTTGTAACAGAGATGAAAGAAGAATTCCTGATTCTCGTCGAAACGAATCGAAACTACATAAATAGGTTTGGAGAGCGCGCGAGATCCATAGACTGTAGACGATGATTTAAAGTTTAAACGAAGCGAAGCACGGTTGGTGCGCCTCGCACTCGATAACGGTTGACTTTCAATGCCAATACAGAGAATATCCAGACGTTCGCGGTGCTGGAAGAGATCGTAGCGGGTCGAGTAGCGAGGAGAGCAAAGTGGTGCCGGGAGATGGAGGTTGTAATGGCAATTACCAGTGGTAATCAATGGACCTCGCTCAGACCACGCCGATAATTTCAGGGCTGGCTGGAAAATAGGCACCCCTATGTAGCATAGCTGCGCATATATCTGAGGCTGCCTCGCTTTACGCGTATCCACCGTTACCAGCGATGGTCATCCAATTCTCTCTGTTGCAAGCTGTCGAGCAATTTAGTCGCGCGCAGCTTTCTACCACCTCGAGTGTCGAGTTCAATTTTAAACATCGTCAATGTACATTCTATATTTCCATATGAGAAATTCACTCGCCATGACGCACACGAAAAGTAATAACTGTAGAAGCTTTTAGATAGACGCCAAGTTCAAGATGATTAAATAGAATTAATCGATTAAAACGCATAACGTACGCGTACCTGTACAATCGCCATGGATGTTTTAATTTCGATCGATTCGTATCGGAGATACGATGCTGAAATAACTTGGGGTAGTCGGTACGGTCGGTAGACGTACGAGCAAAAAATGGTTAGTTCGTGTACGAAGGTGGAGAAATTAAGGGACGTTGGAGGTGGTGCACACGCTGGCCGCAATTTTAATCGAGTTAATTACAAACCACTGTGTACACGCACCCAGAGCCTGTGCACGCGTTTATCCGAGATCGTTCTCAGAAACTATCGCCCATCTATCCTAACCGAGGGAAATGTTGGCGAAACGTGGACAATCGGGCGACACCTCTTCCTTTTTCCGGTTAGCGGGGCGCGATTGTTACTTGTAGTTGGGAAATTACGGCGAAAGCTGGATCTCGTAACGAGAGAAGCCAGTGTAACGGGAGAAAATTAGCAACGACGAATGAAACATTTATTTCAGAAGGGTATTGAGTTTCCGAATTCACAAGCGAGGAAATGCAACGCTACGTAGCCGCGCACAAAACGCTCAGCTTTTTATTTCGCCATGGCGGCCGTTCGATTTCGAACAATGCGATTCGCAGGATCGCACGATGGGCTTCAAACTGGAAAGTAAAGTACGTTCTCCCTTTAATTTGCCAAACTTTAATACGTCCGCGAATTTTTATCCGGAACGTTGTACTCGTATTATCCGAATCGGCGAGACGCGACGGATTAAAATATGACGAAAAACTGTCGTTCAAGCCGACTAAACGACGCAACGCGACGACAGCAAGTTGTAATTTCTGTATACGCGCGAAACGTTTCACGGTGTGATAATTAAAAATATTCTGAACGCATTCGGAGGGATTTATTTGGAAATTCGCGTTTGGAAAATTGAATACGATCGAAATAGGAGGGAGCGGCTGTGAGAATATCATGGCGATACGTTGGAACGCGAGTTGGATTTGTTTTGATACTAGTTACGCGATCATGGATATGAGGGATTACCCGTTAAATAGATTCGTCCGATCGAGCTCCGTTATAATAATTCAAAACGTTCGTTACCACGATACTCCCGTATACACGATGTCCAGTGATCTACGGGAATTATAGCTGCTCGATTTAACATCATAATTCTTACATTGTTATGGAAATTTCCTTTAACTCGACTAATTACCGAAACATCGAACCTCTCGTTTCCGCGGTCGATACGCGGCGAATGAATCAGCGAAATAGCGATCGCGCTTGGACGCGTCGACATTGTTCATTGAGATCGACGAACGAGGATGGATCGTTGCGCTGGCAGAATTTCCCGTCGCGTCGCATCGCGTCGCTTCGTATGGAGACGAAAAACCTGCGAATTACACGGCATCGTCTGCGCGCCTAACCGAGAGAAAAGCAATTGCCGCTTACAGAGGAAACGAGGCGTACGCTTGTGTACGCCAACACGCAGTGCGATATAACGTTAAACTCGAACTGTTATAATATATTAGTTGGATCGATGCCTCGCATTACCATACGTTTCACAGTGGATTCGCGTGATGGAAGTCTTCGCGTCAATTGCCAGACCCTATTGAGAGAAATACCGTGGTGCATCGATGGTAGGAGCCACTATTAAGTCAGACAACTGGGAAGCGTGTTAAATTTCAAGGGAATGGTTCCCCAATAGTAATAGCCGAGTGGTGTCAGACGAGCAGAAACATTATCGTAAGTGGCGCGCGCGAGCGAGAGAGAGAGAGAGAGAGAGTCTCGTGGTCGGACAGCACAGCTTTAAGATCCGCCGGAGTAGAAATTGGAGTAGATTCTCTCTCTGGCTCATCGACACGCAGACCTCTCTCGTAGACCTCCGCTCCATTGATCTCCGGCTTTGATCAACCCCGTAAACGGCCCGGTTACCGCTGGGTAGGCTTTTTAAATATTTAAGGACCTATCCAGATTAAATGGACGCCTCGTATTCGTTACGCTCCAATTAATTCTTGGCTGCGACACTTTTTAAATTCTGGCGCCGATCTGTCAAAGTGACTTTTCGGTTTAAAATAATCTAGCGAAAGCCCGTTCGGTCGCGCAGCTAAGAAATCGACGGAAATCGTTGGTCTGATGCGAACGACCCACTGACCTAGCCGAGAATGGAGCAGATTGCTCGCAGTTATCGGGATCCCGACTCGTTTCCCGCAGGCTAGATCGCACCTTCAGATGGCATTCGCAAACGAAATTGCATGTCACGAAAAAATTCGCTTATTATTCCGCTCTCGGATTTTCCGACAACGATATCGCCACATTTTTGCCCCAGATTAATCTTGCTTACTCGCTTCCTTTCGTTTCTGTGTGGCAACTTTCCTACCATTCGATCCGAACGAGATCCATTAGACGGTCGAGATCGATACCCGACTATCAAATACGTATTATCGCTCTTGTATCAATTAAAATGTTTTCTTTTTCATTATTCATCGACGCGGCGAGAACAGTTTACGATTTATGGAATAGACTTCCGCGCATAATAATTACCATTGGCCGCTCGCTCGAACAATTCTTTATTTGCATTTTTATTGTTCTCCAGTATCTGAAAACTCGACCAACAAACAAATGCGCGGTTAAATAAACACTTTAATAAATTCTCCGACGCCCTCGCGCCTCCTCCTCCACTAACGCAAAATATTTTTCCATCTACCGACCGATGCGATAAAGTCTCCAGCTAGGGTTTCGATCAACGTCGTCGGAAGCTTATCTCTCGGTCCTCTAACCTTCGGTCCTCTTTCTCTTCTTATTTTTTGCGGTACCGTTAATCCGCCGCCAGAACAGCTAGCTGGCTGGTGCATTCGATTGAAGAGAATAGCCTAGATTCAACTGCGCATACAAAAGGTAAATTGTTATTGACAAGAATATCATTGTCCATGCCGTGACGTTCCGTATTGGTTAAGGTGACAGCGATTTCCACGCTACAACGAGATAAATCGATACTCGAACAATTACCACCCTTGTAGTACAGACCGTCTAGCGGTTAGGTACGTCGACAGAAGCCACGCCATTCTGCCACGACTTCTACGCTCTGCCTTCTTCCTTCTCTCTACTGCCTCTCTCGTTTCCCTTTTTCGAGTCGAGTATCTCCTCCGCCGTTCGCCGTCTTTCTTCCCAGCTTTTCATCCTTTTTTTCTGTCTGCGGCAATCTTGGATTATCCTCTCGCGCGACGATCTCCAAAGGAACGAGCACGAACACTCCCGGGAAAAGGGGTCCCGGAGACGCGCGGAAATTCTGCCTCCACCGGAGGGAAAATCATTCGCTCTGGTGTATACATACCTCCGCGAATGGATAGATGAAAATACACGAATATCCGTACTCGGTCTGGTCCTACGATTAGCGTATTCCTTTTCACGGGAAATCCACCGCGTTATGGAAGCAACCGGAACAATTAGATTGTAAAATCGTCGCGAGAAATTGTTCGCGGCAATGAATGCGTTTTACGTTAAGTATACTTTAATCTTCAGGGTAACGTAGTATTGCTCGAAAATATACGTATGCACGCGCGATCAAACTTGAGAAAAAAAGGAAGGCTATAAAAGTAGGATGATTCAGGCTGATAACAATTTTTGCGTTTGCCTCTTGATAGCATCGAGAGAACACGTCGCGCGTCACGTTAGACTTTGGTAGTTGGCGTAGATGCAAAGCACGTTAGCGAGAAAAGCGGAAAGTTACAAGTAGCGAAACTTTCGCAGAGTCGGTTGGTCAACTTACGAGTCTTCGTTAACGACATTCTTTCCTCCTCGATTAATAATTACCTTCACGTGGATGTTTGAGCGACGACGTGCTGAAATTTCGCCCTGGCTGACGTTCGGCAAACGTCCATGCCGAAAACTACTCGTCGACGTTGAAATTTTCGAAAAATTCGCTCGACTAACGAAACTCGGTATTTTCGGGATTTTTGTCGGATTTTCCGCGATTTATAACAGTCGAACGAGTCAACGAACCGAACGCCTAGAAAAATTAGCTTCTAATGGATTACATCCTTTGGGAAGCAACGTTCCAGTTAAAAAATCCATCATCTCGCGGGTACTATTAAACCGTCTGAAGATTTTCGTCTTTGAAGGATGTGCTATATATATGCCGGTGTATACATAGTCTGTCACGGCACGACAAGACATAGTACGATACCTCGTTCTTGGATTTCAATAAAAATGTCAAATTTTATTTTCAAATTCGTCGACGGGAACGTCGTCCCATCGTTCATGTTCCTTGTCAGCCTCGAGCTCGTCGTTCTCCGCGAACTAGATCCTCTTTCGTCCCGCTCTCTCTCTCTCTCTCTCTCTTCCTTTTCACTCCCTTTCTCGACGTTAACAGCTCGCAGCCAGCGTCGTTCGAGTCGATAGCGAGAACGTAGTTCTCCATGAGAATTCCAGCTCGAATCCGTCACCACGATGCGACATCGAGTCGTGGTCTACCTCCGACTGTATCATCGGACGACCGATAAAAATAATAAGGAAGATCGTATCGAAAAGGACGTCTGCCGTTTCCTTTCCAATTTGTTTCGTCTGCTCGATATGCCGTCGTTCGATCGTTAATCAAACGGTCCAAGGCGTTTCGATTGAACCGGACCAGCGAAGCGGTGTAACGATGTCCGTTCGGAATATCCGGATGACAAAGCGGATGCGAAGCCCGAAAGAAACATCGTGTACGGAGTTTTCAATGGCAAGAGGTGGACTAGACTGGTTGGTCACGAGGTCGTGAATTAATTTGCACCATCGTCCATTTCATCCTCCCTTGCCGTTGTCGAAAAGTTAAATTCACGAATCGCGCGAACTACACGAGTTTCCACTACCCTCCGAAAATTCAAACGAACTGTTGGTGTACGGCCGTGCCATTCGTTCGTCGAGAGATCGTGGTGCGGTTTTAAAATACTTGACCACGCTCCAATGGAACTCGTCGGAATGACCAACATGCAAGATGTCGCGCTGGACAAACGCGAAAGGTCGTAGATAAAACCGTTTACTTTTGCATTCCGTTGGAAAATGTTGTATAGTTGAGTTACTCGAGGAATAGAAAGTGCCACTGACGAAGGTATTTCGGCTATTGCCGAAATGGCAATGACGACGCAAGATATTCATCCGCGCTATTCTCCGTTTCGTCTCGCAAGCTTCTAGGCGAAGCGGAGGAAAGTACTACGGTCGTGGCTGTCTCTGAAAGGAGCAAAAAGAGACGAGGGAAGACTGGGAGCAAACCGGTAAAAAAAGAAGGAAAGCTGGCTAGTGAGCTGCTTCAGCTTCTAGCTGCTGCCCCGTTCTCATCTTCTTCGCTGTTCCGGACGATTTGAATAAGCCTCGTAAGCCTGAAGCTCCGGGCGAGTTGAAAAGCCGCGCGATGTTTGCCGAATGCCACTTCGTATGCCGGCAACGCAGAACCAGGAACGTTTTTAAGCGCGTGTGAGCATTTTTCATGCGTACCTCGCGTACCGATGTCACGCGACACGTCGTCACAGCATACCTTACCCGTGTTTCTACGGAGAAAAGATCGGAACAAGGAAGCACTGCTTGACCAAACAAGTCGGTACACACCGTCGTCATTTCCTCCTTTTCTTTCCTTTTCTTTCTTTTTTTTTCTTTTTTGGCTGCATGTCAAAACCGAGCGACTACCGAGATTAATTTCTTCGGCGTTGCTTTCGAGAGTTTACGAAAATTCCGTTTTACGCCGTCGGCAAGACCGATGCGAATACAACGAACTTGAAACGCTTCAGCAGGAAGTTTCATTCAATTTGTATATTTCGAATAAGTTCTTAACGCAATCCACAGTTTTTACTTTACCGTTTGTTTCGCAATTAAATCGAAATTTATGAATCTTAATTTCGTCTCCGATTCGAATCGGACGAACAATTTTGTAACTGGTTCAGACGATAAATAAATACGAATCCGACGAGATCCTTTCGCAACATCAACGGTGGTCTTTGTCTCTTCCAGTATCTCACCCCGTAGCCTTCTTCCCGCTCCATCGTCTTCCTTTTTACCTCGATTCGACCTGCTTTCTTGACGATGACCGTTCCATTACTCGGTAGTACGCCAAAAGCTGCTTGTTAAATTTTTACGGCCAGCAGTTTCCTCGAGGACGACTCGCGAACAGCCGTGTTATTCTTTAACATCGTCTAGACGCAAATGAAATATTTATGGCGACGTGTAAATTAAATCGATAACATTAGTTGGCGGAAATGTTTAATATCAGAAGCGTATCGGTCGGGACCGTGTTGCGAAAACGAAAGAAGTTGGTTGTTCGACACGACGCGACGCCACGGGAACAAAAAGGTCTTACGAAGAGCGGGCGGCTAGAAGAGAAAGGAGATCTTGGGGGTGGTAGGTCGTAAGACGAGGAAGAAGAGGTCAACGAACAAAAGGCTTTCTTGTTTGACAGGGTATAAAAGGCAAGATGGCTAGGAATTCTCGATGACTAGGAAGAAGACTCGCGTTGCCTTTCATCTTTCCGCGGCTGCAGCTTACGTCTTTTGGATGCGGACGCGGTCTTAGTAGAGCGCTCGGAACAACGTTGATTAGCCGGAATTCTGTGAAAGAAGAGACGACGTCGACGACGAGGACGATTTCACGGCACAGAGAGGAGAGGTGGATTTTGTCGGGAATTCTGCCATGTCTCGTGCACGCTTCCGCCAATTCGTATATTCTTTTCGACGAGCGATCGTTCCCGTACCGGCAGCCGATAAGTCAAAACGGCGGACGTTTTAATTATAGAGAGGCCGGATATTGCAAGGCACACGGAAACGAAGCTAACGCTACGGATCCTCGTTAATTTCGACTTATTCTTTTCCTCCCATCTGAGCCGCTTTCTTTTACCTTCTTTTCCGACCGAACGAAATGGGATCCGATACGTTCTGCGTTTTTATCGAGACCAGAGATTGAATTATGATCACCGCGTGGTATCGCTGGCCGATTAATCTTCGATTAACGCGCCAAATTCGATCATTAAGGGACGCACTAACAGGTCCGAAAGAATCGTAAAATATGATCGGTCTTTTTCTATCGACGAGAACGTTCCGACGCGGTGCCTGGCTTCGCCGCAGTGTTCCAGAAAAACTAACTTCGACGGTAAAAGTAAATAATTAATATCTCGAAGATAGCCGATTCGCGGAAAATTTGATGCCACGGTTCGTTGTACGATTTCCGGCGAAACAGCTCTATTCTTGGCAGGGTTATTTTCCTCGTGGCAGCGAGACCTCGATCGACCGATTGTTCTTTAATTACAGTGGCGTGCATTCGTGTAAAAGTTCGACTAACTTGGAAGGGCAGAGGCCCGCAGATTTCGATCCAAGTGTTTAATCGTTGGTCGGCAAATAGCTGTCCTTCGATTCCTTGATAACTCGTTAATCGAGACCATACGGCGCCTCGACGTTTCGCGGTCCTTTATCGGCCTGGAATATCCGGAACCGTGAGAAAACGAGTTCGCGTTACCTCCAACTCGACGCTCACCTCTATAAATCACCGCGAATCGCTTAACACGCCATCTTTGCCTCGGCGTTTGACCCCTTCCGAACATAGATGGGATAAAAGCGAGGAAAGAAGGGGCGGTGTGGGAGGGAAGAGAGTTACAGGTGGAAAAACAAGGAAGAATTTTTGCTGACAGGGTGATGGTCGCGATCTACGCGATCTATAGAGGTTTTTCAATTTCGAAAAAGTCCCTCGTTCCCCTCCAGTTTTCGCTGGCGGTGGATGGTGACGCAACAGACATTTCTCGAGAGAAACGTTATCCGACACCATACGTCGTCCGGATAATGCAAAGGGAAGCAAGGGTCGGTAAGAATAATGCGGGTGTTTCCAGAAGTCGCCGACGAGCTAGCGAGCGAGCGAACGAGCAAGCGAGCGAAATGGATTTTCGCGAGTTTCCATGGGATATGGGTTATGGGTCTGCGAAAGGAATGAGAGAGCGGGGATACGGTCGGGAAACGGTTCGGGGATACGAAACGACGGGCGAAAAAGTGGCCGCGATTCGTATAAAGTGATTTTAAGTGAGAGCCAGCTCGCCATTTCTCCCGGCAAAAGTTCGCCCCGCTGAGATATGGCTGCAAATATTAAAATCTGCTGGCCGGTCGTCAGATTTCTAGCTTTGCCTGCGTGCCTCACCCCGTGAATCAGTGGTTGCCATTCCTCTACCAGCCAGACTACGTAACGATTTCTCGTCTCGTTTCCGTTTCCTTTTCAGCGATTTCTCTCTTAGAAAGACGCGACCGATCGCGTCGCGCGCGCTTTATTTCGGCGAGTACGTCTTCAACCGGAAATCGAAGATTACTTGCTAGAAGAAATAATTCTTCGGTTGGCCGAGCGATCGATATACCACAGAGGTAACTTACGCTGTGTCCTCGCCGCGATAAACGTTTCGACGTCTTCTCGTTCGTTTCTTATTTTTCCACGATCGATAGAGATATCGGCGATTCTTGCTTTTGCAGGAAGCGGAAGCGCGTATTGAAAGTCACTGCGAGGAAAGTTGGTGGGCACGTGCGACGATATCGATGGGAGTTGGGGATAGATGTGGCGAAGAGTGCCAGAGGAAGAATGGCCAAGCAGTTTTCACAGTAAGAAACTTGTTAGATCAGACGTATTAGCAGATTCGAAGATATATCGCGTCCCGCTGAAGTGCTGCAATCGCGAACTCCTGCGAACCGCTTTCCGATCGTAATATTCCGAGAACCCCGAGTCAGGAATGAACTCTGATATTTCGGCAAATTACGAATCCGTATTTATTACGACCGAAACAGGATTTTCTCCGGCGTTGTCGCTGTCGCTGTCACCGTTGTTGCGCGAACAACTTTGAACCTCTTCGTAATTAACGAATACTTTGGCTTGCAAATTGCTACACCGACGACGGTAAAATATTTGCGTAGCATTGTTAACGTCGCGACTAAAAAGTTAAAATAGCTTGGAATTCGCGCAGGAAGAAGGACTTTCTCCTTTTTGGGCCAGTACGCTGAAACGCCGACAGGATTGAATCGGAACGTATTTGGTCTTGGATAAGGACGTATTCGAAGTTTGTTGAAAGCACACTTTGAACTTTATATCCGAAGGATTCGTACTTGGAGACATTTACGGGGCAGCTGTAGACTCCTCGCTAAGAATCTTGTTAGACTCGGAACTTTGTAAACGCCTGCATCCGTGCGGATTGTGCTCGACTGTGTCAGCTCTGGTACCTGAGGTTCGTTTGGACCTTCGAAACTCGGCCGTTACCGCGAGAATACGATCAGAATGGGACAGTCCCTTTCCAAGCACGACATCCTATTCTAGTTGATAATTTCAGGATATAAAAGCCATATAGAACCGGACGAGCGACGCGGCGATCAACAAAAAGGCTGATGATTATTGGCGAGCATGGAACAGACGACAGGTTTCGAAGAAGAGTGGATCAGAGGACGGAAGAATTTCGAACGGTAACGTGGCGTTCGAGCGGAGACAGAGTTGGATACGTTCTCGTAGAAGACGGTATCCTCGGTGAAATATTCGTCGACAGCAGTACGGCGAAGAAAATTTTGTGTACTTATTGAGTTATGTACCCGCTCCACGTTCGTCGGATGTATCGGGCCAATTTAGGCGTCTGCAGTCAGATCGCCGCGTAGGAGGGACTGAAACGGGGCCAGAACGGGGCGGAACATGGAAGAGCCGATTTCTACGTCAATATTTGCGAAACATTACGCTACGACGACGTAGCATATATTCGTCAACCGACACACGTACGAATCTCGATGTGCCGGTGCATCCGCGAGCCTCGCCTGCCTTCCGGAACAACTTTCTCTCCAGTCGACGCAACAACGAATCGCGCATTCCGCATTATCGAATCATGAGCTGTGGCTAGAATCCGTCCGATAAAATCTGCATTCCGTCTGGTATTCGTGCGCGATGCGTTCCGACGTTATCGATCGTTCGTGATAATCCTACGATGACCAATCGCTACGAACCAGTTTCTCGATCGACGTTCAACGCCCGTCATTGACGGTTCCGGTTAATCGATCGAAATTTTCTAATCTTGCACCGAGAAATCAATATTCGAACGAGCGATCGATAATGTTCTTTGATCTCGAGATTGGATCATTTTTTCCGTCGATCGAACAGCCTATGTACCTGACTGCGCGATCGATTCTGGACGATCAATAACGGCCATTAATCTTCGGGACATTCATTTAACTGTAGAAGGGTTTCTTCCCCCTCGTTCAATTTCCCACTAATTACATTCGTATTCGAGAGCGGAACTGGTTGTGGCACCGGTTACAGCGGGGAAGCAGTTGCAAGTACGGCCAAACAGGTGGCAATACTCACACTTGGGAGTCACACGGGTCTTCTCGTGGGAAACTAACGTGATTACCGGTCGTTTTTGGCTACCCACGTATGCTTCAAGCAACCGATGCACCGAATGTCGATTCCATTTTGTCGCTGGTCTCCTTCTTTCGATTACGCGACACATCCCTTGCCGACCTAACTGCTCGATAACATCGACTCTGTGGACTATACGGCGAACCACCAGCTATACCGTTTTCACGCGAAACTCTCGCAAATACACCGACTAATTGCACGCTGCTTTTTCTCCTGTTTGCAATTATCTGTTTCTGCAGAATCGGCGCAGCTTAACGAAGCTTTAAGGAAACGAAAGAGTTAGGATCAAGATACAAATTAGGATCAAGATGCGATTAGCCGCAATCTCGTCTATTTAATTCGGCCGGATAACGAGATTTCACGCTCCGAATAGAATTCTTTTTAACTACAACGCGCAAAAGCTTCTCGAAATGGAGCAATCGCTGTTTCTTCGTGAACGTGAAAGCTCTGAAAAGCTCTGCGAGGGATGCCCGTCTTCTATTCTGCCATTCGCATCCACGAGCTCGGCTCGAAATCTGCGAGAGAAAGTTCTTGAGGAACTAGCGTCGCATTGGCGGCGGCGGCCTCCGCCGCGCCAGTACCTTCTACTTGGAATAATTCGCGTAGTTAGCGACCGGCAGTTTATCACACCGCGGGTGACAACACTCGCTCGTTCTAACGCTCTGTTAGCCCGCAAGCCTGTTGTCGGCACACACATAGTTCAGCAAGCCGGAACCAAGATCGCGCGGAGTGCGAAGTAAGCGTCGGCTTGGAAGGAGTCCTCCGAATGCTCCGGAAATCGAGCATGGGCTGCATTCCTGTAAAACTACTTCTCCTAAATATCGGCGTTCCTCGCTGATTCCTCCCCTTTATCACCTGGATGCTGCTTCTTTTCACTTAACCAGTCACGACGTACTATAATAGAGTTAAGAGTACATCCTCCGAGATTCGCGTTCTTTTTCAACAAAGCAATTAAGAAACGACATACTTTATCGAGGTAGCTCCTTTGAAGAAGTTTTCCAGCAACTGGAAATAAATAACGATTCGCTTTTTGTTCGAATTTGCCAACCTTTAAATTTATTCGATTAAAGGCGCACTCGTACGGTCAATCTACATTTTTGAATTGCCCGCATAGGAATTGGATAATTACGTGCCACCAGACAATCATATTTTTTCGACGTTGCTCGTCCTTTTTCAACCGGGCAAAATCATAAAACGGTTTGTAATTTTTCGTAGCTTTTGCCGTGCACGCACGGCTCTTCTTCCAGCTTTAATCTTTTTACCCGAGATAGCAGAGAGTATATTTTCTAGGATTTAAGATGTCTTTTCCTTTATTGCGCAGTTGTAGCTGCAGTTGTTCTAGCGAACGATCGTCGATCTTCCAGGTTTCTGCCTCTCTCTCTCTCTCTCTCTCTGCCTTTTTCTTTCTTTCTGTTTCCCTCTCTTTTCCTCCGCCAGACCACATTACGATCCAGCCAGCACATATTTAAAGTCGTCCAAAAATTTAGAGAGGTCCAAAAATTTTAATCGTATAATCTCGTTGGCTCGTGGAAAATTCTCTCGGATGGCGGTGCAAGTTTTGTACCAAGTATCTCGTCGTAGATTCTCTCGTGTATTCGGAAATTCAAGGTGTTGTTCGGATTTGCTGATAATCTGGTACAACGCGATGGCGAAGCACTTAAACGCCGTAGTCGGACGTTGAATAAATTTGCCGGGAATCCTGTCGCGCCAGCAGCATCTTTCCAATTTCGCCGTGGGAGATGCAGGCTCTGGAGGCAACGGAGAAGTGCGAAGGCCTCGGTGAAAATCGTGGTGCGCGAGAGCGAATTTATGCCGGTCATAAATTCATACGACTTCGCGGACCGTTTTTCCGATCTCGGACCCCGTTTTGCCAGCCCCTTTCTAACTCATCGTCCCTTTACCCTCGGCCCTCGGCCAAACCAACATTCACACCTTTTTACCCTTGTCGCATTCCGTACGAGCTCGCCCATCTTGTCGCATTTTCATTCCGCCGACTATTTCGCCGGTAGTGCGACTCCTTGCGCGACCGCGATGGAAATTTCGATCGCTCGGCTTTCCACAGTCTTTTGTGATCGTGAAAGGCAAATGCTATCTCGGTCTCTTTTTTTCTCTTCTTCTTTATTCTTCCTTTAACTCTCTTCTCTTCCTTTTTTATTTGTTCCTCTATTTCAGTCTGGCTTCTCCTTTTGCTCGTTGTGTAGCGATGCTGGTTCGCTGGAAGAAAGAACGCGAACACGCGTATAATCGCCGGTTTAATTCGATTTGCTAGTGGCCTCGCCGGTGGAGCATTAGCAATGCCGCGGAACCGAGGGCCGGATTATCGAAAGCGAGTAGAAAAGCGAAGAGTACTGCAGAAAGGAGAAGTACTCGCGATTCAATTTATACGGTTCGCAAGAGGACAACGGACGTGGGGGTTAATTATCCTCGCCACGGAGAGGCTCGATTATGTACAGCTATCCGGTGGCCGATAGCGCGCAACCAACTTTTTTTCCCTTGCAGGCCTCCTCGTCCTTTTTCTTTTACCTTCTCTCTCTTTCTCTTTTTCGCCCGCTCTTCTCTTACTATTTTTCCCCATTAGTCGGCGCGTAGCACATAACCCTACACCTGCACCGGCTGGGAAAAGGGTTGCCGACCTCGGTACAAACTCCCATAGTACGTGCAGAGGAGCGTATGCGCACGAGTAAAAGCCCGGAAAAAATTGCTGCTCAACGCTTTTCAAGTGAAATTGCTGCTTGTTGGAATAAAGAAGAGTTATTTAACGAGTCATCGATGCGCGCTTCTTCTCGTCCTGGGTCTTTTCAATTTCGAGATCATTCCGATATCGACTGCCTTCCCTCTCGACCGATGCAACGCTCGCTTCGTCCTTAAATCAACTATTTTACGAAATCGCTTTCGAATTTCGTCCGTTCGGCGGGCTGCCTCTCCGAAACGATTTCGTTTCGTTTCCGATATTTGCCCTTGACATAAGGATCGACTTTTTAGCGGGCCAAGCTGAACGACGAACATTTAGTGCACGGTTTCGTTAGGCCACGACGTTAAGAGGTAATCGCGTCGGAGATCGAATAGATATCGATTCGGGAAAAACGTTGAGACAATTTTCCGCGTGGCGAATGCAAACAGAAACTTTTCGAGAGGAAACGTTAATACAACCGGAAGAAGGTGCGGTGAAATACAGTCGGAAGAAATAAAACGAGACGTAGCAGTAGCAAAGTAGCGAAACGGTCGAGCAAAGAAAGAAAAATAAAAGGTGGAAGGTTAGAGAAGGGGGATGAAAAAGAATGACGAAGAAAAGGAGACAAGAAGCGCGAAAGAGAGGGAGGTTAATTAAGGGAAAATTTAACGACGGGGTTTGTCCAGCCCAGTCCATTTCTATGCGCAGTTCTTCCCCCTTTCCTTTTCCCTCGACCGACTTTGACTCGAGTTAACGTAGAAAGTTTCGCGTGGATTTTTGAAATTCTAATTCGACCACCTAATCTGCTCGATCCTTCCTATTCTCTCTCTCTCTCTCTCTCTTTCTCTTTCTCTCTTTCGTTTTCTCTATATTTCTCAGTCTTCTCCGATGACGAAGACGATGGTTTGACACGGACTCGTGAATACGCGAAACCAGGACTTTCGCAAAAACGACAGACTCGCAGTAGCTAACTCGGGGAAAGGAAAGGAGAGCGCGTAAGCGTTAGTGCGCTCACGAGCACGCACACTGCTACTGGAGAAACCAAGGGAGAAAGGCTGTTTCACCCTCTCTTGATTCCCTGCACCCACGCAGGGACAGACACGACGATACGTTCGCATATACGGATCGTTTCAAAATGTTCGTACTCGCCGCGAGAGGCTGTTTTCACCAGAGAATAGAACGATTTTCCGCGCGGTTAACGCGTTCAAAAAAAAAAGAAAAAAAAAAAAGAAAGAAAAAATAGAAAAAGAAAGGAAGCTTCTCTTGTTTTCCGGTTCTCGAAGTTTTTGAAAGCGCGGAGCAAGCCGCCCTTTTCACGCTCGTCTCTTTCCCTCGAGTGAAATTCCGCAACGACTGAGAATCGCTCGAGACACCCTGTACGTCGCGAGCGTACGCACGCACACAGCCACCATCCAGCTATAGAAGCAGAACTAATTGCGCTGTATTTAATTAAGCCGCGGATTATTTCCTTAACGAGGGCAGATCTCTATTCTTCCTTCCTACCACTTCAGCAGCAGGCTTCGCTTCCATCTTTTACAATTTTCCATCTCCACCCCGCGCTCGCGGCTGGAGGAATAGATCTCGGAGATCCACGGTTTCACCTCTCGTTCGACAACCTGCCGGGTTTTCTTGCACTTCTCTCTTTCTCTTTCTGTTCGCCTTTCTCTCTCTCTCTCTTGCTTCTTCTTACGCCAGAACATCCGTCTGCGGCGTCAACACATACCATCGTCGCTATCATCGCCACCGTCACAGACACCTTTCCGCCCAGCAAAAACAAAGACCTTCCGACACACATGACGCCCGATTCCGCGTTCCCTGTTTTCTTGTCGAGAAATTTGCTATCCGTATGCGTGCGATCGATTATTTCTTTTTTATCGTTGTTTCTAGATCACTCCACTGCCATAGATAACAGCTTTTACGTTCCGATTCGATCGGCCGATAACGTTTACACTTCAACGATCGACGTGCTCTTGGTGTTTCCATATTTTTTCGTTTCTTTCTCGTTTCGTTTCCGTCGGCTTATCTCTGCGTAAAGTTACACCGATATTAAGTCGTACACCTATCATCAAGCTTCATCACCGAAGGGCGGCGGATAAGTTAAATTTCCGAGTCAACTTTTTATCGTATCATTCACCGATGCGAGATCGAAGATCAGCTTGGCTCGCTCCACTTAAGGAGCTTACTTTTGGGCATTAGTCACCGTGTGAGTATCCAGTGGTAGGAGGTAAGTCTCGACGTGTGTTTCCAAGCGGCTTAACGCGTCCATTTACTTTCCACACGTGTTTTTCATCCGTAAATAAACAAACCTACGAGAGAATCAATTAAAACCGATCGCCAAACTTTTTGAAAGCTGTACGCGCTTTTTTCTCGCTATTCATCGACTCATGGATCGGATGGCATGGAATCTTTTTTTGCGATGGAAATGATATTTCGCGTTGTTCGTGGGAAGCCGTACGCGACAGTTTCATGTCGCTCGTGACCGCCCTAATGGAAAATTGCGCTTAGCGTAAGTACATTCTTCCGTTTCTTTAATGCCAGCTTACAACGCAGCGATGCAATTTGCAGACTAAGTTACACCTTGAGTGGCTTTTGCCTCCATCTCGACTCTTTTTGTCCGGTCTCCGCAGCGTGGTTAAAAAGAGCACGGGCGAACGTTGTCAGCGAATTATCATAGTTCTTACCTTACTATACCGTAAATCGTAATAAAGAACTGTAGTACGTTTGGTTGCGCGATTCCTAACTTTTCCCAGAATTTTTACGATTCCTCGTAGGCGACTACGAACGCGGCTGCGATCCCATAGAATCGAATTTTAGCAGACTCGCGTGTATTTGTTTCCGTGACGTTTACAGCTGGAAATAAAAGGACGAATAAAACGATACGCGTTGCGCGGCAATCGGAAAACTAATATTCGCGTACCGGGAATCTGTTCCCGGAGATTCATTAAACTCTCGGGCAGTCTGCCGTCTCTTGACTGCCCCGTCCCACCTGCGCCGTGTTTTTATCCCTTCGTTTCCGAAACGGACGAGTCAGAGAAGTGCGAGCTACTCGATTTTCGCACGGCAACGAAAGCGTTGATCCACCGCGCGGAAAAAGAAACAATAGCACGCGCCAGAGGGAAATTCGATACAGGCCAACAAGTAACTCTTCGCTTTCCTCTGGCCGAGGAAAAAGTCGGAGGTCGGAGTATACAAGGATACGCATATCGGCGTCGGGTATCATCGGAAATGGGCGGAGAGTGGAAGCAGGATATGAAAGAAAGGGAAATGACCGATAAAAACGTAGGTCGAGGGACCAGGGGCAGCGGAAGGACGCCTGTTACGAGGGAAAATCCAGTGGATGGACGCAATCTAGGAACTCTTGGGAACCAATCTCCTCTGATGAAAATACCTTGCTCAAAGCGGACGGTTTTCCAGCCGGGCAAATTTCTTCCGTGACTCTTTTTTAGAATATCGCGTGCATCCAACCATCGCGCGTCCCGCTCTTTCGGCCAGCTGCATCTACGAAAATTTTCTACGATCCGTGCATTCAGCATAGGAAAATCATCCAAAGACATCGCGTTACATTTCTTCCTGGAAGATGCGCGCGTAGCTGAACGCGTGTAAAAACGCAGAAATCCGAACGGATAAAGATCGAGCAATTCCCCGTTAGCCCGAAGGTTTTCTCGGAATCTGCACTGCGACATTTATACCATTCTCGCCCCCTTCTTGCATTTTTCTACTTCTCTCCATCGTTACCTCTTCTTCGTTCCTACTCTCTTTTCCATCGCTTGGCTCCCTCTCTCTCTCTCTTTTTCTCGTCTTCGTTTGCTTTCTAACTTTCGATCGATGAGTTAGAAACGGAAGAGGGTACGGGATTGCGGCGAAAGATGGATTCCGGTATCGAAGGATCGGTGCCAGGATTTTCCAGGTTATATTCCTGCCGCGAGCTATATGGAATATCCCGAGATTCGAAGATACTTCACTAGCGACTGCTTTGAAGAGCATCCATGAAAGTTACACTTTCGTATCTTGTGGACTTTATGATCGACCGTCGTCGCGACGCATACTTGCTCGATTCCTTTCGTCCCTGAAAACCTGTCCAGTTCCTGTACAGAATTTATTTCCAGAATTATCGTCTCTCTTCTCCCTCGATCCAGTCCTTTTCATCGATAGCACGTTCCGTTCGATTTGGATTTTTCACAGACGAAACCGTCAAACAACCGGACACGAGGAATATCTTCGTCTCGAGAGACTTTCAACGGTTTTCAATTCCGATAGTCCCTGCTCGTGATCACGTTACCAGGATTAAAAGAAAAAGCGTAAACAGCAGAGATTGCCAATGAGAGATCCACGTGGCTGACGATAGAGCCACGGAATACGGAACGGAGTCTAGCACGGAGTCGGAGCAAGGGTTGCGCGTCTTCGATTGGCTCATGAATTTTTCAACAGTCGCCATTTGTTTGATCAGACTTAGAGCCCGCTGAGAACTGCACTTTTCACTCGACGTCGAGAGTAACGGGGCGACGCGAAGCGCGCCCTTCGTAAGTGGAGCATGTGTTTGTTCGCGTACCATGGAAATGCGAGAATATCTTCGGAAGAAGAACGACGTTAACGCGTTAGCCGTAACGCGAAATTGTAATCTTCCGCCTGATTCCCGATCGATTCCATCGCTCGAACGTATATTTGTTCGTATTATTATACATTTCGTATTGCACGTGCGTATACAATATATCAGAATTGTGTGTAGGCACCTTTGTAGTTCGGCTTCGTTTCCTTCAAAGTTTCCATTCTCCAATTTCGATGCTTTTCGAAATCGTAAAAGATCATAGAGAAGCTTCATTTTTCCTCTTGCACGTCATTTTCTTCTTTTTTTTATCGATACTCCTTCTCTCATCGTTCTGCTACCGCTGGGATTAGCTTCTTCAACAGCTATTCTTGCATCGTGATTTTATTATCGAAGTTTTCTTCTCTAAAATGTGATCTTCGAGTCTCAAATTTCATTACACGCAGTGTCAGCCTGCGAACGTATGGCCGAAAGGAAACCCATTGAGTGATAGATTATTTCCGATCAGTGATCGAGCTTGAACTCGCTATCCACAGAAGTAATTGGAACCGGAAGAGAGTCTCCAGAAGCGTCCGCAGTGGCGAGGTAGTCGGTAGAAATGATTTTGAGGAAAGTGACCACCGGTGACCATTGATTGACCACAGAGTGAACGCTGTTCGCGTCAAGTAATTGGCCAAGGGGTAGATTTTCGTAGTGCAAGTTGGCTTTGACGCCCGTAAAAATCCAAGAACCGCGAATTAGGTCAGAATATCAGTGGTGAAAAATGCACGTGTACCTACGCCTTTCGCGAATTTCGCCAAGAAATGAAATTAATGAAGTTTAAACTTGGTTCTTGACAAGTAACTTACTTCCCAGCACTTTCGTGCTCGAGTCGAATATTTTTAAACGAAGTACAGAAATATCCGCAATTGTTTCTAATTCGTGTCAGTATTAAATTTAGATTCGTACTTGTGCGATATATATAAGCTGTCGGGAATGCTAATTCGTCTAATGATTTTAATATTAAGCAGAGAATTAATAAATTAATAAATCAATAGAGTGTCTAGACGAGCGAATCGATACAATTGCGAGAAGGGTCCTCTTTACAAGTATACTTTAACTTGGGTTCAATCGCTATTGAAAGGATAGAATGCCTGCTGGGTATCGATACAATACCAATTGGCGTTGCTACTGGATGTTCTAGTTTACGACACGACAGGCGAGATTGCCATACATATTTGGTCTCATTGAAAATGAAGAAATACGTATGCACCTTCTTCTTCGCAGACCTACCGTCATCATCGACTTTTTCTCCTTTTCTCTTTTTTTCTTTTCTGACACATTGCTTTTTCGTCTGTAATACGTCGTTCGAGGGTCCTTTTCAACGACCCGCTAAATTTGTTTGACACCAGAAATTACGCCGCGCCTTTCACCGGCTCCTAAAGGCGCCGCTTTGATCTTGATCAAACTCTTACGTCGCTTGCTGCCGCCTTTAGCAACAAAAATGGTATTTCGGACATTGGGAAATATGTACTCTACGTGAATTCGAACGAATCAACCGCGTTCCATTGAAATATTGAAAATGGTAACGAAAGACTGGACTTACCGATGACGGTGAGGTTGTATCGGAAGCTACGTGTTTGTCCCTTGCGGAAGTCGACTCTGCACCTGTAAGTGGCCGCGTCATGCCTCTTGATGTCCTCGATCACGAGGACCGCAGGGCTCGGGAATGCCGTGCGGAAGTATGCTCGCGGTCCAAACACCCCGGAATCCGAGGAGTGTTGCGCTTTGGTCACCGGCTTCTCTCTGGCATCGATCCTACAACGAGTAAAAAAGAATCCCCGGAGATCAATAACAAGCCGACCCCGTTTGTTTAGCGTTCGACCGATATAATCACCGTGTCGCTTCGAACAATGAAAATCGTGTGTTTGCCAGGTGGAAATCGACACTGCAATTTATTGGAATATCGTAAGTGCTTAACGTAATACATATGCGATTCGCATTTATCGAAGCTCGGTGGTAGTGACAAGGGGCAAGAGGGAAAGGGAAGGATCGGTAATGCTCGGTAAGTAGTTCGAGTGTTCAAAATATAATAATCGTTATTGCTCGCGTATATTTGTTCGTAATCTGTCGCGATCAATGACGCTCGTATTCCACGCTATTTCATCGACTTGAACGTGTTTTTCCACGGTATTGCAAAAACGTGTTGCCCTTAAAAATATAGCGAGAAACTAGAGAAATTTTAGCCTTTAATCAAGGTCGGAGGTTGGTTTTATCTTTCTAGTGGCACGTTTAGTACAGATAGAGAAGCGTTTGATGGAAAGCGGCCGTTAGTGTCGAAGAGAAAGAAAAGAGATACTCGATATAGGATGGTTCGCATTCCTAGAGCCTTTTGAATGGAACCGTGGAAAGTTCTTGTCGGACCGCTTTGTCTTTGTCGTTTCTGTTTCTCGCCCATTCTCTTGCTAGCTGGCCGTAGCGTTTTTTTTCTACACTGGGACGCCCGACTTGCACGTGGAATGGCAAGAATTCGCGGAACGGCCTGCGGTATTCGATATGTATGTAGAAAACGATCGCAATTTCTAGCCAATGAAATTCGAGTGGAGCGTGCAGGTTTCATTGTAAGAGGCTCGGCTGGTACAGAGAGAAACGAATGGAAAGGACCGAGGTGGAACGTGGTCCGATTCGGCCGAAAAAGTCTTTTCCATTGCGATTCATTGAGGCAGGCGGTGGTCGCCGAACGCCAGCCACTGACCGCGGCCATTATTACTCACCTACTAGAGAATGTAATTATTTCAAATCGATAAAATAATTATCGTCGGTCGAGAGTACAACGCGCGGCCGACTAGAGATAACGCAATTAAACCAATCCTGTATTGTTTGATATTTCGTGTACGCGGATACCTCACATTTCCGATTTGCAGCTTTCACACGCGGATAGAGGAAAAACTACAGTAGCAAAATCAATTACGCCAAATCAAATCGTTCTAATATATGTACGTAACTATTGAAACGCGACGCGTATCCAATTATACATTTTCCACGTTTTTCAGACCTTTTTCCAACCAGTTATTTATCTTCATACGGAATACGGAAATTGGTCTCGACCAAAGAGCATCGATATCACTGGCGGAGCATCAGAGTGTAATCTTTAACGAACTGCTGGACACGGCGGAGGAAACAGTTCAGAGTTATTGTTCCTGCTGCGTACACTCGGAGACGATGTTTAACACGACACAGAAACCGTTTACCTTTCCTTAAAGCTATCATTCGAAGCGACGCGAGTCAACCGAACACCGGCTAGTATTGATTTTATCCCTTACTCGACCGGATTCTTTTTACTCGCCCTTCAACGAGACTCTGCTAACAACAACGACAGCGCGCAATAACGGCGATAACACGTCGCGCCACGAGAATGTTCCCGTCGTAGAAAATCCACCAAGTTTTTGCTCTACAAACTGTCGATTCCACATAGTTTCTCAATTCGTTATTACGATGACGACAGGTTACTATTCGCGGCATATTCTTGCTCATTACGCGCGAATAATTATTACGAGTTACGGAATGTTTGCGCGATTGCTCGAAGACTTGAAATTTCAAGCTGTATCACATCTGAAACGAGATTACTCGGCAAGCTCGGATACGCGATTTCATTTTTCTTTGGTACATTATGCGACGTTGAGGATCGAGCGATAAACTCGTCGTTAATGTACTCGTTGACACGGCAAATGTCTGAGCATCATTTTTAAACATGCCGAGCAGCCGTAGTCTGATAAAATTTTTCCGGTGAAGTGGCCATTTCTGGGTGACAGTCGCGCATACAAGGCGGAAGCGAATCGCGAAATAAATGATCGGTGACGAAAGACGATGGGACGGGATGGCTAAAACGGCGGAGATTGATGAACCTAGGGTGTCGTGTATCGTGAACGGATTAAAATATGGCGAAAATTTCCGCGTGTTCTGCCGTTCTCGTCGTTTCCTCACAAAAATACCGTCTCAATTACTTTTTCGCGATGATCGATGCGCCACATCGCTACGCGTTTACACACCGGCTTGCAAATACTTTATCGCGTACTCTAATTCCTAAAACACCTCGTGATTCCCGAAATTCTCTTTTCTATGTTTTATTTGTTCGGATTGAACGTCATTTCTGCGCACGTAGCACGGAATACGTGTTTCTAAATAAATATATTATTAATCGCTTTTCATGGCAAATTGGTAAAAGAGAGCGGTGCGCTTGTAATAAAATAACGATCGAAATAAGACGATAAAATAATACACGTCATGCACGTTTCTTCCTGCACGAACGTTTAACGATCTCCTTTAGTTGTTCTTTTTCTTTTCTTTTTGGGGATAAATTTCATAAACGTGCTTGAAGCTCGAGTCTACAGGGGTCGGTTCGAAATCCAGCAATTTCGCTGGTTAATCGTCGGTAATGTTTCGTCTTGAAAATTCAACGAAATCCTTAAACAGTTGCGTAGGACGTTAAACCGCAGTCTGACCATTTCGCTCTGTGATATTCATTAAATGAATATACCGCCGCTAAAAACGCCTGAATCGGCGCCCCTGTTATAGCGGACGATAAAAGAGATGAAAAAAATGTCAAGTGAAATACTGTTATGGAACGAAGGTTTAATGTGCCATAATTATGTAGCATTAGCCGGTACCATATAATGCATCATACAGCAATTACGAGGTCTCGCGATTCTTTGTATTTACGACGTTGCCATCTTGACTCGATCCATAAAATTGGGAACAGTCCGCTTTCTAGCTCGTGCAAGCTTCTTAAACGATGTCCGAAGAGACGAGAAACAGAAAGAAAACGACGGTAAAAGAATTTGCTCCTGAAAAGTTTCTGCATTCGTCGTACAGAATTTGGAATTAGCAAACATCGACGTTAAATCGTGCCTATTCCATCCGATCGATTTCGTTAATCGTTGGCGACGAGTCAATTATTTTTTTTTTATTTCGTCAAACGTATCATTAGTGGAACGAATTTTTACGAGATATTTCCATAGGTCGACGCGCGAGTTTGTCGTCAAATATTGTTTCACTCGAAATGGAAAAATCATGACCAATACGATATATTTTAGTCGAGTAGGCGTTTTGTTTCGAAAAATTTCCGATTAGCCGTGTGTGTAGTGTCTCGTCAACGTATCGTCGTCGTCGTCGTTGTCGCTGTCGTCGTAGCGAGTTCTTCCTTTTGATGGGATTTTCTGAGTGGGGTGGATCGTACCGATAGACAGAAGGATGAAAAACGGGTTCGAAAAGTAGAGGAAATAAGAGCGCAGTGAGGGACGTTCGCAATGTCGGGTATGGGAACACGGTTAGATGCAATAAGGAAACGCGTATCTTTCTTCGTCGGGTACTCGTTATACAGCGACTTTTCAGCCACTCGTCGAGTAGCTTTGCGACGCGACGGGCTGCTCGATTCACGTCGACGCGCCACCGAGTAATACGGAATCGATGTCTGTTTTATGAAACGTTTTATCTCGCCGCGCAGCCCGTTTTCCAATATTTCGCCCCTTTCTCGCTCTACCACCTCCGCGACCTTTCCCTTCGATCCCTTTCGCTGTTCCTGCGCGACCTACTTCTCCTTTTTCCTCTCTCTCATTCTCTCTGCTTTTCACCTTTGTCACTCTCCTCCACTTCGCTCTTACGTACCGGCTACCCTTCTGTTCAGCCCTCGTCTCGTAAAAATGATACACGCCCTCCGGGCGAAGGGTAAATAGCACCGGCACGAATATACGGGTCTTGGTTCGCGATACGGATCCACTTTACAACCCGTTCTTCCGAGGTTTTTCTCGTTAATTAAGTTTCTCGACTTTGTAGCCGATAGGTTACCCCTGGCAACCGTGGTAATCCCGGTAGCTCAACTATAACGAAGTTATCAATCAGCCTGTTAACGCAGCGACATCCCACGATATCGTTCGTTCCGCGTTCGATCTAATGGGAGGAGAAATCACAGTTTCAAGCTTCCAAGATTATTGGAGAGAGTGGAAACCGCGAGTACGAGGAAAACTTAAGATTGCACGAGTTGATCTTTCGTCGTCGATTAAGATCGTTCGAGTGAGCGAACGAGCCACTGGGACAACGATCTATTTTCCATGCACCGCTGCGTAATTACAGAGGGAACGTGCAGGTCCTTTTTCAGTATTTTGCCCCATTTACGTTGCTTTCCCACCGCAAGCTTCACCGGCGTTGCTTCTTTTTGCGTGGCTCTCCGCGGTTCCCTGGCTTCGCGTTTTCCTCGTAAAAATGATGCATGTCCTCCGGGCAAAGGATAAATAGCGGCGAAATAAATGGAGACCATCCACCATTTACTTCGCTTACGTTTCCTTCAAGAATATTGTATGTCCGCTTATTTATTGCCACGCTAATTTTGTGACATTCTCGTGGAGTTGTTTTACCTCACAGAGAACATACTTTATCGTTCTGACGTCTTCGAGCTTTATAAATTTATACTTTTATCCGACCGTCTCGGGACGTTTCCCCTCCTCCATTTTACATCTTTATTTCGTTCTGCATCTTTTCTCTTCATTTTACGACTGGCATTTTTCTATTCCGTACTCTGGACGCGTTGTTGTCACGAGGATATTCCCTTTTTAAAGAGTGGAAGAACCGTACGCGAAAGTACTGGGTGCGTGAAAAGAGAATAAATGGTAAACCCTTTACGGTTCGTTAAAAAAATGTAAAAATGATTAGAGGTGGACAATTAAAAATACTGTCAGTGATTTCCAGTCCGTTAGCCGCGCGCCACATGGCTTTTTTCCGTTTGGTATCGTGCTTTCATTTTTTATCCTCAAACTCGTCCGGCAAAAATGATAAACGATGTACGAGTATAGGGTAAACAACAACGGTACATAGATACATACTCGTCATGCGTCTGTGTCACTATCAACGCAGTTAGCTGCTCGCTCTTCCGAGACCGCGAAGTAAAACAGTGGAAACTCGGTAACTTTACTCTACCGATCTCATCCGCTTTTGCCGGGCTTTTACTCGCGCGATCTACCGCGACCGTGCACCACACGAATTTTTGTTGCGCGTCGGTCGAACCGCGGCTTTAACCTGAATTTCAAATACCACCTCTTCCTCTTTGCTCTTCTACGAGAAGTTTCATTTGCATTCGCGAGTTATCGGAAGATGGAAGGAATTCTTCTCGACGAGTCGTCGCGTGTCGCGTCGTTCGACGGTAAATTGAAGGAAACGCGTGACACCGATAAATTTGAACGAAGAACGTCTTTTTTTTTTCGTTATTGCGTCCGCTTGGAATTCGGGGCCACTGGTAGCAGAGGCGAAAAGAGCATTTCGTCGAGGCAGGAATGACGAGAACGTTTGTATACGATAACTCGTATCCCAACGATTGCTATTTGTTTTCACGTTCGTGCTGTCGGCGACAATGAGTCTCGTCGAAATGGAAGTTGGTTCCGGTGAATATTTCCGGAGCTGCGTGTACGTACACGTGTGTGCGCGGGCGCGTAGTCATGCCTACGGACGGTGCGACGAATTTCAGTAGAAATAACGACATGCAGTCAGACATATCGGAACGGGACGCGTAGTTGCGACTGACGCTATCGTGACGTACTACTGCCGGCCGAGTGCTCTCTGCGTTGATCCGCGTCACTGTTCTCCCCTCCTTTTTCTCTTTCTCTCACCTCTAGGCTCGCATCTTTTCCTTCTTCCCTCTTTTCCTTTTCTCTTTCATTCCACTCGTTTCTGCTTCCTTTTTCCCACCGTCGCGTCTGCTTGTTGCGCCACCGCAAATTCACCGCAAAAGGAACGGTCGAAAAATGTCGAATAAAACTTTCCGAACATCCAATAGGCAGTTTAATCTGGAAAGAAGCGCGACTATCTCGACAAGTTATTAATCCGAATATTGTAGCAAGTTACGAAATCGTCTGAACGAGGATGATTACCTCGAACAGTATGCTACGTACGCACTGTACGAACAAAGAACAGGAAGTTCGTGAGAACGGTGACGGCAACTTGTTCATACGTCGAACCTGTGGCTTATGAGCTTTAAAGCACACGTTGAACGATTGCGAAGCTCGCCGGCTCCTAAGCGCGTAATTAAGACGACCTGGTCTCGATTCCCGGCTAAAGTTTCACATTCGATGAATGTATCAAAGAGAGCGAGAGAGAGAGGAGAGAGAGAGAGAGAGAGAGAGAGAGAGAGAAAGAGAGTGGAACATCGACGTGTGTACGCACGAGGAATGTGGTCCGACGCGTATGTAGGTGGATGCTGACATTAACAGAGGAATAACAATACACGAGTTCACCGAAGCTCTCACGCTGCGCGTACACACGATATCACGGCGTGCAATTGCGGTCTAACTATACTTGGAACCATCCTCCTGTTCCTCATCAATTCTCTTCTAGCTCCAATTTGCTATTCCGTAATAGCGACATATTTCGAGTTGAACGTTCGCGATACGAGCTATCCATTAAATAAAAACCCATCTTCTTCTGTAGATGCGAGCTCGTGAAAAGCAAAGCTCATAAATTGAATTCTGAACAAACTACTCTCTCCCTCTCTCTCTCTCTCTCTCTCTCTCTCGGTACGAGGCGCCGCCAGAAAGCACTGCAACGGCGGTAACGACAACGACGAAGACGACGAAGCCAGCTCGACAAATATGGAGTCATCCTTTGACGAGCGAGTCGATAAGAACACGCGTCGACAAAATTTCATCAGACAATCGCTCTTCCTCTTATTACAATATTTCGTCTCGCGTTTCTGCCTGCATCGTAGCGCGCACACTCCCTTCCATCAAGTTCCTCCGCTCCGTGTAATTTTAAAAGACTCCACGTTCAACGCGCCGACGTTGATGGTTACGCGACAGAAAAGATATCCCAAAGTAACATGGAACATAGTTGTACGACGTTCACAAGCGACGACGTAAAGAGCGGCGTTTCGGTCCGACACGTTCGATTTCCTTTTCCTTATAGTCGTTCTTGTGGTCAGGTCAGTCCGGTAATAGCAGGTCGATAACGAAATTCAATATTTCCACGCTAATGACCAAGCACGGTGGCGATGGTAATGGTGGGCAATTCACCCGCATGGGGCCCGTGTTAATATTTAGGGTTACTGCCCGTGAACACGCCATTCGTGTGCAACACGCACTCTCCTTTTCGAACGCTCGTTAACATCTTCGAAATTATCGAGGTTCGTCGGGAGAAAATGAAAGTCTCCTTCATTGGGACACAGGAACGATTACGAACGAGTTCGACTTTAAATTCGACGAAGTTGTCGAAAACCACGGTCTAGTTAATATATCACCCTTTTTTTACCGGCGCGGCGCTGACCCGGTACGTCACGGAGCTTTGTTTTCACGGCTAAACATTGTTATGCAGATAGGACCAGACGGCATTGTTGTTCGGGTAGACCTCAGCGCGCGACCATGAAGCTATTCTCATGATAATTTTCGAGGATTATTTTTCGTAATTTCTCATAGAATACGTTGAACATCCCCCTTGGCCGTTTTCTACAGACCCTTAAAAAAAAAAAAAAAAAAACGAACATTCCATCCCCAAACTCATGCTCATTTTCTTTTTTATCTCCGCTCGGGATGTTCGTTTAATTTATTTACTACGAACTCCCTTATGTTGATTAGCATTTCGAATGACAATTCAGGGGCAGAAAGGTAGCGCGACAGATTTTAATAAAAATCAGGCTCGGCCAAGGTGACGAATACCAAGGATAACGGAAAAGCGCGTGAGTATTTTCCCTTCCTCTTTCATTCTCTCCCTTCCCTCTCTGGTTAATTTAGCAGAAAAGCGAGCCGCTCGAATCCGTAATCGAATTTTCCAGGCGTTCTTCACGGATTAGACACGGCGTGCTAATAGCGGCTCGAGAGGCATTTGATTAACGCAAATAACGCCGCACCTGGCGCGTTGTTTTCTGAAGACTTTAAATTTCACACTGCTCTCCGACTGCTCGCGTCCCCTATACCCAGCAGGAGCCCTTTCAGCCATTCAAACCCTCTCGCAGGTTAAATGCTTGAAATTACTCGTTGGAAGCCGAGTGTTGGTATACAAGTACGACGCGTTGGTATATTAAAACCTATTTACATGCGGGTGGAGGAGGGTTGCGCGAACCAATCCACTTGAATTGTGTTCCGAGAGTTATATTCGCGTTTATCGCGTATCCCTCGTTCGCCACTATCTTACGCTCTCTTAACGAAAATCGTCACCTCGAATTCGCATCTTTCCGAGTATCTTACACGGCGCACGATTCTGGCGCGTATTTCGCCCGGTGAGAAACGGCCAGTCTCTGTAATGAGACTTGGAAGAACAATCTCGTAAAGGGTGTGTTGGCGTCAGGAACGATTAACGAGATCGACGAGCTGATTTCTATCTGCAAACGAACGGCCGTGTTCCTGGCTGCTTCGCTAACGTAAAGGGACACAGCAGGTGTAGCGCGAAGACACGACCAACGATGGTGCAGTTCGCGTCAGCTTCGATTAAAGGGACCATGGCTTAATTCGGGAAGAGCGTAGCTACAGCGCGGCCGATAACGGAGACGCTAAATTCGAGGATGTGCTTCCTCGACGCGTGCCATCGGCCGTTTACGTCCAGCATTATCCTATTACCAGCGATGTGTCTTGCAGAGCGACGTCGCATACTGCACTTACGTGCATAGATTGTCTCGCGTGACGAATTGGAAGAAAGCTTGCGACGACGCGATGCTGCGCGACGATGGCAGCCGTTCGGTTCTTCGGTGGAAACTGGCAGCCTGAGGACGACGAGGAAAGGTAAGAGGCTGAGACGCGAGTTACACGTGCAACGACAATACGAGGAAAGTTCTCGAGTTTGCCTCGAGCTCGATTAAAGGGGCCGTCTCGTAGATACGGTCGATGGGAGGCTAGAAGCGTGATAACAGAGACGTTTGACCGTGCTACGTTGCTCGTCGATCGATGCCCGTAACCGAATGCCTTCACGGTCCGTTCGCTGCGTTACACAAATTGTTGCAGTTACGCGCAACGTACGTAATCGGAAAACTCGCGCGCTACCTTACTGTATCCTCCTCGATGGATTTGCTCTACTTTGGAACCGAGAGAAAAAGGCACCGTATTCGCGACAGGTAGCGTATACGAATCGACTCGTTTAACAATTGCATTCTTCGTCAGAACCTTTTTACGATTACGAAACGTAATTGAGTTTCGTTGCGAACGAAGGATGCTCTATTCGCTTACGTATACACGGGTTGTTACACAGATCGGGCCACATAGATTTCACGATCCTCGCTTATTTGCATGCAAATGTAAAAATGCTGGTTGTGTTGTTGACTCGTTCTTACGCGAAGTTCGCCGTATAGCCGAGAGGGATAGTTGGCGAGAGTAAAGAGAAGGAAGGAAGGACGCGGCAAGGGGAAAATTCGACGGGCGGCTTTGCGATGGAAACGAAACAGGTGCGCCGAGAACACACGGTAATGAGAATCGATAATGGCAGTCAAACGAAATCGCGCCTCCGACGAGATTCCACTTTCGGCTAGACAGAAGTCAAGCCAAACCATCGACCGGGATAGCGTATCCACGGAAAGGGGATAAATTGAACGACGATGCTCGCAACGAGATCGTTTTGATATTGTGATTCGTTTTTAGTACATCACTGGACAGTTCTGCAAGCTATAGGGATCTCGGTTTTTTGTAGCGGAAACGAGTAGCTACGCGCTCTGCTACAAAGCGACAGTTAGTTGGCTGAAGTAGACTAGCCGCTGGTCAATTTTCGTTCGTTTAACGCCCGTTAGTTGCAAACTATACGGGACTAAACACAGAGATGTAATTTTTTTAGAAGGAACGACGTGCTTTTACCTTTTACCATGGAAAATTTCATACCACCGTGGACAAAGATAGACATTCGCAATTTACTTTTATTTGTAAATTCAAGCGTTCGAGATCGAACGGTTTCTAGTATTTCTAAACGAAAGAGAGGAACTCGCGGAGCTAAGCTCTGCGAACGTACACGCGAAACGATCGCTTCTATTTGTCCGATCATTAACGTGCAAACACAGTTTCTAGGTAATTCAAAGCTATTACCGTGTAAGTTTCATCGAAAAGGATCGATTGCAGGATATTTTTCCGGGACTGTCCGTCTCCACGTTTCCTCGGTACTATGTATCTCACGGGAACAAAAGTTGCACTATCGAGCGAGAGAAAACCGAGGCGGATGATATTCGAAATAAATTTAAACTTTTCTCGTAATTAAAACCGACCGTGCAAGGAAAGCGGATAGCAAAATACTTTGCTGCGTATCAAAGGGTGAAATGAATTTATTCCGACGACCGGTGCATCCGAGCAATTGGATTTCAGCATGGATTGATCGAGCTGCAAAACGAAAGCTGTTAGGCAAGAACGGAAACGTGCGCGTAAAAGTCGATGAAAATCGATGGAGCGGGGGGTCAATCGAGAGACTACGGGATTAAAGAGAGCTTTTAAAAGCTCCACCCAGCTCGTCTCGCCCGTCAAGCCTTTTTACATTTTACTGTTTTACGCCGAATAATTCGGCCATAATGTAGTTTCACCGAGCATGCGAGGCGTAAGTGTGCGCGACATCCCCAGGAATCGAATATCACGGACAGCGTTTAAATTATTATGACGAATCGGGATTTGAAAGAGCGATTCGACAGGAACGACGAGTCATTTTGGAGGATTTGGCGTTCGATACGAGATACGACCAGTCGTCGAGGTTATCTTCGTTGCTCGATAAAGAAAGGTTAAAGCTCGATAGACGAACGAACGCGCACGGTATTCTTATCGTGACTGGTCGATCGCGGAAAAGAATACACCGGGTACGAAACCGCGTGGGAGGAAGTTTTGACCGTCTACCAGCGAAACTATTCTCAGGAGGGAGCAGAGAACGATATAAACGGTTTGCCTGGAGCGAGAGTTTTAAAGGCAAGCAACCCGATCTACATTGTTCCCCTTTGAATCGAATCTTTCGCGAATGTAAACCGCGCCGCGCGTTTCCTCTCGCTAGCGTATTTTACCAAGTGGAATCATTTTTGAAACTATCGAAACGAGATTGGCGCGATTGTACGCCGAATTCCAGCGTGTCGTGACTAATTCGCGTAAACCTTTCCAACTGATAACGAACCGAAAATGTATGTGCCGGGCAGAGAGGATGGAAACACCGAGGCGTTTCTCGGTGTTGCAATATTCATCGCTGTCTTCCATTTTCGGGACAGAAGCTGCGTCACCGATAACGAGCATTGTGCGAGAGGACAGGAATCGAAAGCGACCTAGTCGTCGGGTCGGGGTGATGCGACAACTTTCTCGATTGTCGTATACGGTAGGTTGGTTCGGTCGCGAATTCAATACGGTCGGAGTAACGATAACGTGCGCGTACGATAACTCGACAAGGTCGACGGCGGTTCAATTCGAACAGTCCCGTTTGCCAGATGCGATCGCCTCGTACTCGTACCTCGTACAATTTCGTTGGGAGAGATTAGACGAAAGAGACAAGGAGGGAAGGAGAGCAGGATGGAACATGGAGTTTCATACTACTCGCAAGCGCGCCACCTCGACTCGCGTTAATTGATTAGTCGGCTTCGAACTTGCGATTAACCAGTCGACCTTCCATTGTCGAATTTTCGATGCATAAAATTTATTAACACGGATCTCGTCTGGTTCGAGGCGAACGTAATATTCCGTAGACGCGACACGTCCACGTTCAACGTTCGTGAACGAACATTTGAAAAGAGGCGATCACGGAACGCCGGCTGGCCGGATCCCGCGCGATACTTTCGCAATACCTGGCTGTCGCTCCCCTCTCTTTTTCCAGCCGCCATCCTTTCAATCATCCTCCGAGCTGTCTTCCAGCCGTCTTTCCCTCTTTGTCATTCCGGCTTTATCGGCTGACACTCACCGGGTCCGATATCAAGCTCGTCGTCCGTCCCTCTGTCCTCCTCCGTTTATCTCGATCTCTCGGCCGTATTCTCGTTCGCCAGCCTCCCTCTCGCACCCTCTGATTTAGGTCGCAGCCAGCCCGCTAACTGATTGAGGGTGATTGACGCTCTGGCTGAATACCGGACAAGCCCAAAACCCATTATTTACTGCTCGGGCCTCGTACAACGTTATAATTGCCGGCAGCTATTCCGCCCTGCGCGCTCCCTCTTCCTCTCGATTCGATTTACCCCGCCCCAACCGGCCAATCCAACGAGTTGGCTTATCGTCCGGTACCTGCTAGCTCGAACCCACCATGGAATTCTTGTTGCGATCACCCGAACCTGCGTCCTAATTAAGCACACTATCCACGAATTTCATTGGTTTCGTGTTCCCCTAACGTGCGGAAATATCGAAAGCACGGCGTATCAGCGCTATCGCTGAAATTCCTTCTCCGACATACCGGTGTCTCTTTGTAGCTTGGAAACCGTCGTCGCAACCGGCCGCGGAGGACGACGAGCTTTACGAACCGAAGCGAATGCAATTTGAACAGCAGGAATCGCGTTTTCCTTGTGCCAGCATTCTCCGTCTAGAACCGGTTACGAATAATAGCTAGATTTCGCGATGCCGCTTCTCACGACCGCCGCGTGCCAATCAACCGTTTCTGGGTATTATCTTTTTATTTTCTAGATCGTCGATGGATAAATCAAACTTTGGATTTCCATCGGCTTGGTTTTATCGGAACAGCCGGAGAAGGCAGGCGAGAAAGGAGAGACAGAAACGGTAACGCGGCCGAAGGAAAGTGGGCTCGAACGAAGTACGTCACGTCCGGCATACAGTTTACCTTGAGAAGGATCGATCTCGAAGGAGTTAAGTGGCTGCCGGTTCTTCCAAGAAGTATACCCATCGACTCCAGAGTAGGAATCACGTTCATGGCCGACCGTGCTCCATCGCGGCCTCTGTCATCTTAATCCCCGGGATCCTTTTTACACGGCTTTCTCATTCGCGTCCTCTGTGTACCCGCCACCTTGTGGACTTTGCTGCCCAGACCAAGACCCGGGACCACCTTCTCTCTTATCCGCTTGAATTACGGCGAGGCACGTCCGCCCCTAGTGGATGTCCTGCTTCAGGCTGGACCTCGTCCAGCTTTCACGGAAAAGGAACCTCCGTCGTCAAATGGCCGAACCGTATTAAAACGAATCTGACCTACGTGATGTTGGATCTTATTCCAACGTTAGAAAATCATCGCACCGCCCCGCCGGATCGCTTTCGCAACTTTTATCGAATGCCGCAGGATCGTCGAACGGGTCCGCGTTGTCGTTCTCTCCGCTTTCTAGAAATCTTCCTCCAGCTCGATACGTTTCGCGCAATCTGCTGTCGGACAGACGTCGCATTTTCGCCGTTCGCTCTTATACGACGAGAACGCTTCGCTGCATCGGACATCGTCGCTATAATCGTATCTATATAGCGTTCATCGACGAGGCGTCACGTATGACAAAGATGGTGTCGCAATCAGGTAGAATCGATCGGTCAGTCGATAAAAGCTCGAAGGATAGATATTGTCCGTGAAGATGGCAGGCTGGCGGTGATCTTCGAGTAGACAATAAATGGTCAAGCGCTTTAGACACGTTTCCGTGAGCACGAACTATGGAGCCTTCCGATTGTACAGGCCAGCAAGGTTTCTCTTTATTCTTCGACCAAGGGGAAGGTCGATCGGCCCGATGTCGATCAACGAACAAAGCGTTTCTCCGTCGACTAAGCTCTTCCTTCTCCTTTTCTTCGTCGACGAGCGTATTCGTTGCTCCTTTTCCCCCTCTTCTTCGACAAGTATTCCTTCAGAAATACTCTCGCCGCGAACGTTTTCCAACGGACGGTACGCGCTAAGTAAATTGCATTTACGAAATTTTCTCGAAAGTATTCCGATTCGAACAAAATTCATGTTCGAAAAAGCTTTCGAGAATTATGTACGTGTTTCGAGACGCGTCGACTCGACTACTTTATCGGGCGAAGCGTTCGTTTCGGGAATGTCTTCTTCCTGATTTCCATACCTTCTGTTTGCTCGTTTACTCGTCGAGGTAGACAAGGGCCACGGGAGCGTGCGCAAGTTCTACGACATTTCTTTAAAATTCGTCGAGTGAGAAGCGTTGATTAAGCGACATTCGTTTTTCTCGTTTTTGTCTGTCTTCCTTTGCGTCTCTTTTCCCTTGGTTCCGGGCTTGTTAAGGTGCGACCTGTGTATTCGCTACGAGGTAACGTCTCTCAAAGGACTCCTTGGACTTGGCCGGTTCTTCACGATAACGAAATCGTTGTCGAAGTCTCTGAGATCCTACGTCTTCTAGCATCACCGAACAAACCTAATTCTTTCTCCTCTCTTCTCTCAACCTCTTCGAATCTACAGTTTCCTCAACGCGGACTACACCAGTACGAAATTTCGACAAAGTTTCGTCAAAACGTTCGCCGAGTTCTAAAGCAAGTAATTTCATAATTGTCTATTCCCTTCGTATCTGTTCGTGCGTCGTAATTCTCGCTTAAATCATCCAAACGTACGCGACATTCGCCATATCTTGGATTCGTTCGCTCGCAGGACACAATTATTATGGTACTTTCGTATTCTTCTCGCAGCTTCTTTCTTACAGCTTCCTAGATACATCTTATCTCCCAGGCCTGAAACTAGCTTGAAACTCGAGTGCCGGTTGGGAGAGATAGCAGCGAATTGTTTGGTCCCCCGAGTGAACTAGGATGTGTATAACGGTGGTTAGAAGTTGCCAGGATGCTTCCAAAACGTCGAGGCGGGGGAAAGCAGCAATTTCTGCTTCGACGTACCACGAAGAGAGCGGCTCGAAGTTGCGACTCGAATTGTAAGTCGAAACCTGCTACGATGCTGTTGGTACTTTGAAACTTCCTCGCCCCGGAGTAGATTCAACTATCCAAATTTCCCCAACAAAGAAATAATCAACGATTATGAGCCCGGGACACGTACGGCTTCAACTTTGCCTCTCTACCAAATTCACCGTCATGGCCGCTAGTTTGCCACCGTACAATTCGCCGTCGAATTAGCTACGTTTCAAGCAAACGTTTATCACGTTTGGTTTACCGCTCGTCTTGCCGAGATTGGCACGCTTCTCGAAAGACCGCAGCCCTTTTTCGCGGTAGCGCGAGTTTTCTCGAGTTTTTCGAATTTCAACATTCGCGCAAATATGGTAATGTATGAAAAAACGAGCGACAAGATTCGACGAGATCGGCTCTGCCCTCTCGTCATGCTTCCTGTCCCCCGTTTCTACATCTTTAATCTGGCGCACCGCGCAGTTCGACGTCCAACCGTAAAACTCTCGTCGCCAGTTTCCGATTACGAGCGAGAAGACGTCCAATTTGTTTCTTCGTCTCGCCGCTCAAAGATATCGAGCAACGAGGAGAAGTGTGTTACGGGAAGCGGTGTTAAGGAAATAGGGAAAGACAATCTGAACTTTCGAACTTCCCTCGAATTCCGGACGCATCCTGGCGTGATTCGACCGCCGCGCCTTTCGCGATTACTCGTTATTCCTTGCGAACTTACAAATTGATCACGTAAGACTGGATCGAACAGTCCCAGGAATAATAAGCGACCGCTTTGCTTTCCGTTACGCGTCTTCCCGTAATTGGCAGAGGGGGCAGAGTCGGTCGAAGCAATCGGAATAACACGGCGAGCTTCCAATAATGACTTCGAACAATGATTCGAACCTGCAGAAAATTTATGCGCGATTTATCAGGTCACGCGAATGGGAAATTTATTTCTAGACAACAGGCAAATTGCCAAAACAGTATCGCTGCAGCTTCGTAAATAATCCTGCTGTGGATTCCTGTTCCACCTTTCCAACCGTTGTTCTGATTTCCAGGAATGACCGATCCGGGACGTCGAGCAACTAGCTAGAAGTAGAAACGAGGAAGAAGCGAACGAGACATCCGTGATCCGTTGGACGAGAACGATCCGAGCTCTGGAGCCAGGGAAAACCTTATTATGCGTTTCCCCGGAACTCCCCGCTTTGCACGGATCTTGTAAAGTGGCGAGGGTCGCGTCAACCGAATAACCAGACCATAAACCACCAGAGGCCATGGCAGAAGGACGGGTCGAGCGGCAGGCCGACTGCTAGAACCCGTTTACGTCACCCGTAAACCGGCATCCTGTGGATTTCGACGAGCAAATACACTCGTGGCTATGGTGCCTCGTAAACTCAGTCAAGACGTGAGCTGACGCACCGCTTTCCTGACGTTTCTCCAAAGGTGAATGCTCCTTACTTCTCCTTCCTTTCTCCCTTTCCTACTACCCTTTCCTTCTATCCTTCTCGTTGCTGACAGCAGCCGTTTTTTCAATAACATCGATGTACAAACCTGGTCGACTCCTTTCGTCTGGCTTTCGCGTCGCAGGTTCCTCAACAAGCAGAATTAGAGTTAACGAGAAACAAGTTAATTCAGTTGCAACGTTTCTGCATGAACGTCCTACGAATAGAGCGGGGCAAACTATAGACTATCATTTCGAGCGGTTGAACACGAGTTACGGCCAGCTAATGACAGTTATTACCGATATGACAGTGATGTAGTAATGAAACCGCGATTGACGAATCTAATTGTAGTAATGCGTTTCATATTTTATCGAGTGCATGCGGTATCGCGTATGAAATTTTGATTTCCAATAGTTGCCAGTGCAATTCCATGTTGTCGACGTTTCATTTTATGCGAAACCAGGGTATATCGTATATCATTGAAACCTACCAGAGGGCAAGGTTAAACGAGTGTAAGTAATGCAACACGTTCGATTCGTACGATTTATCGATAAATTGATAAATTATTCATTCAGTTGCGTTATTACGTGTACGTGTATACACCGTTCCGATTTACCGAAATACTCTTTTCGATAATGTCTCCCGTAGAACGAATTGTCTAGAAGAATCTTCGTGTTTCAAAAGCGTATCTTTTTTTGTGAACCATTTTCTATTTTCGAGGAATGTCGTAGTTTTCCATAGAATTGTACGCTTCGTAACTGACGTCTGTGACCGTATACTAAATAAATTAACCTATAATTTAGATAGCTAATATAGAAGTAGCTATTTGAAGAAATTATCCGGGTTTCGTTGGGTCGTTTCTCAGTTTCTCGTTATTGATTTTACATGGAAAATAGTACTACCTATGCGGAGCAGTTGGAATTTCTGTGAACTCTTTCACCGACGAAAATAACTCGGAAAAAGGACAGAGGAAAAGGAGCGCTAAGAGTCGAGAGAGGCGGATGGTGCTCGTTATTTCGTCCTTGCGAAGAATCTGCGAAGAACTCGAGCGACACGCGAAGTTGGTTAGCTCCGGTCCCGTTGTTATCAGCGAAAATTTTCTCCGGCGTAGCATGCCCGTCTCCACTATGTTTCCCGACCGAAAGTCACGGTGTATCGCGTCGCAAACGACGAACGAGAAGACAACCAGTTCAGTTGAAATTTACAGTGGAGAAAGTGATACGAATTTCCAAGCACGGCCAGCGAGTTAAGTGCTTCAAAGCGACTGTTAATTATCGCTGTAACGACATGGATTGTATCGCTATCGCGGATTCAATTCGACACCGTCGCCACGCTCTTCTGATAAATTGATACGACCTTCCTTCATCGATCGAGAACATCGACGTTTGCGCTCTCCGCCGATGATTACATAATATAGAGTTCTGCCGAGCAACGAGGATCAAACTTCGTCCTTACTTTTTCCTCTATCGACGTGATTAAGTGAAAATACTTTGGCTTGTGCCAAGTAACTGTGGAATAGTCGCACGCCTTATCTCACGGTATACCCTTTTTAATTGCAATTACTTAATAAGCCAGAGGTAATTTAAGGATGTGTCGTAGAGCGAGATCGCAATGCGATGCGAGGATTTATTGTTCATTGTATTTAACGTTAGAGTGCGCGAGTTTGAATCGAAAGGTAACGAAAAACGCGAGCGCGATTAACGTCGCAGTCAGTAGAGTTCCCTCGACGTTACCCTAAGCTCGTTCGTTGTCGAGTTATTCGATCCTGGAATTAATTGGTAATTGGTTAATTGGTTAAAACGCAGAAGCCGCGATGGGAAACAAGGTTTACGGGAGTTGCGAGATTCCATAAAATCGGGTTGCAGTTTTCATCGTGGCTGCGTCATGTAAAGTTCCGGCCGCTTAGGGAAGAACGAAACACAGACGGTATATTTACAGTAATAGTAGCGTGGCACGAGTTACTTCCGGACAGCAGTGGCGATGTAGTGGCCGGCGGGCACGGCGAGTATGGCAGGCATCGCGAGCGCACACACGTTTCGCGTGTATGGCGGAGTTAAAGGCGGGCCTGCGTCTACGAGAGGTGAAAGGGTTGGCAGAATCGAAAGGGAGTAAAAGAGCTGGAACGGTCGATTTAGAGGAAACACGCGTCCGGTGTCGCGTGCGGCCGCGGATATCTGATACGAGCGAAACGCGAGCGTAATTCTCTTCGACGCTGTCGCGTTATTTATAAATCGTCCTGAACTGCCGCCGGTTATTATCACCGGCCGTTACAATTTTTCACTGGCACTCCCTGCTCCAAACGTCCGCTTAACTAATTACTATTAATTTAACGGGCCGGGCGTTCGTGCCCCTCGTAATTTCCGTGTCGCGACAGCTACTGTTCGTGGATTTCGATTCCAGTTTCGAGCCTGGTGGACCCGAGTCCGCTCGGATACGCGTCACCGACAAAAAACAGGAAAACAGGATAAAAAAAAAAAAAAGAAAAATAGATAAGGCAAAGTGCATGCTCGTTAAACGCGCGCGATACGCGGACGAGCTGCTCTTTTGACGCAGCCTCGCCACTTTGTTCGCGCTAACCAGTCATTACGCTCTCTCTTGCCTGGCTCCGGTTGAGAAAAATGCGCGACACCGGATGCATCCGTCTTCCCTCCCGCCTTCTTCCTCTCATTCGACCACCATCGGATTATTACACGCCCGTTAAATCGTTGGTCAAGAGTCGTTTCGACGGATGAGTTTTAATACTCCCCGAATGTTTCCTCTGTTTCACCGATCCTTCTTTTTATCAAAAAAAAAAAAAAAAAAGAAAGAGAGGTAACGCATTCGCTTTTATTGCAGGCTATTCGGTAAATACCATCCTGAATCGAATCACGAGGGGGTATTTTTCTCTTCTCCCTTTCTTTTTTTCGTTCGTCTTTGAATTATGGGAGCAGCTGTGCAGCAGCGTTCCACCGCGTCGTGGATTAGCATTGATACAGTTACCATTCGAATTCGTTGGTAATCCATTCACTTTGGCAGTGTTCACGACGCGAACGATTCCCGCGATCGACCGGTCATCTCCTTCTAAACGAAAGACAGTTATTTCCGGTATCTATCCAATTAAATTTCCCATACTACATCAGCCAGGAAAGGATGTCGTAAAGATAATTGAAAGACGAAATTAAAGGAAGGAAGCCGAATAAAATGGCGCGATTAGAACGACGTATACGAAGTAATCCTGGCGAGCACGTAAAATCTGGTCATGACGTAAGCGGATTAAGGTATTAAGAGGTTGAAGTTAAGAAGCTACCGACTGATACGGCTCGTTCCGTCTTGTCAAATACCGCTTACCTTAATCATAGGATAGTCGACTCATTACTGACGTTTCGTGCCGGTACAGAGGACGACGACGACTGTCGGAAACGAAGGAACCACGTAGCCCGATAATAAGATTTCGCGTTGCGCTATCGAGCCAAACCGAGGCTCGAACAACAGCGAAACTACGAAACGCTGGCTGACGTTGACGTTCGCAGTGTAAACGAGAAATTGATTGATTAGGAAACTTTCTTATGCTAAGGAACGCTACCAATACTTGCGCTGGCGTTGGTCGCCTCAAAATCTCATTACAAGCCGATGTCGAGTTTAGCCAAACAGACCTGCCAGCTGGCAAATTCGTTTCACGGTCTTTCGAAAGATCGACGACAAAACGAAAGATTAGCGGGTAGTTTAAGGGTTAATTAAGTTGTAGGAGAGACCTATCTTTCCTCTTAGAACGCGAACGGGAACGTTTTAACGAGAGTAGTGCTCGAACAGAATCGTCACCGATCGTCCTGAGAAACACAAGGTGGTTTCTTTGAAGCAGAGCGATAACCCTCGGGAATAATATCAGATTCTCTCCACGCAACTGCACCGGTTACTTTACTACGTTTCGCCGAGCAGCTTTTTAACGGTAGCCTAATTCGTTTCCGCGTTGCACTTTCGCAGCCATTGTATTTCTTGTTTGCGACGAGCACGTGGTTTTCCGTGGAAAAAAGTTTCGAAGAAAGTGGCGTTTCACGAGCTCGCGCGAGCCTTTATTTCCTCGTGCTCTTAGCTCTCGAGTGCGAGTAATCCTCCCCTATCTGCTGGCCCTGTGCCTCGTCTTACCTTTCATTCGTTTCGTGTTTTCTCCTCGCTTCCTGTCTCCATTTGCGTTGTTCGTTCGGTCTCTGACGCGTGACTCCGCACTCGTTTCCTGCACGATCCTTTTTCAATTTCTTCTCGCAGTCGCATACAGAAAGGCGCGATCGAATTTACGCGCAACACGTACATTCGACGATTGTTTCCCCGAGCTTCTCTCCTCTCTCGGTTGGCTCTCTCGATCTCTTCGACTCGGCAGTGCCTGCGCCGTTTCTTTCACTGTTTTCAGCTCGTCGCGTTTCTTTATTCCGCCTCGGTCACATTTTCTCCCGTCCTCTTTACCCGTGCATTTTCTTGCATAGTCGGTGAACCGGGTCGAATACATACTTATGCGACGCGCGTGTTACATACACGCGCTCTGTGATACCTTTTTAAATATATTATGTATGTGTGTACGTGGCTTTCAGGTGGAAACAGGCGAGACTACGCTACACACCAGGCCACACCGAATCACACAGCGCCAGGGAAAATACAGTTTCGCGCCGGTTGCTACGTTATTCTTCGGTTGTATTTAACTTAAATATCACGAACCCAGTGAATACATTGAAACTCGCGCGACCCAGCTTTCAAATACTAATTCAAACGATCGCGATTCGACGCGGCTTTTTCCATTCATCCGGCAGAGCTGCGATATTTTTGCCCGTGATAGGGAGAGCAAGGGTGGTGGCGTGTCGCGTCGTTTTGCAGTTTGAATCCCGGCAGATTTATCAGCCGCCTCGCGCGACAAAGTATTTGCATACATTTCAAGTAATTACTGGCTGTATTTCAAAAAATTACGCCCGCCCGTTGATGGATAGAACTGTTGTCGCGCGGCGCTGTTTCAGAAAGTTTTTTCGGGCCGCAGCACGGCCACCAACTTCGCACTGTCGCTACCTTTCCCCGGGGAAACGACCATTTCGCGTTCCTGCTACAGTGTCGCGTGGTTATTTGACGAGAGGAAAGCGCGCGCGATCGCCACATAAAAATCTGGATGAATAAAAATTCGCCTGAAATCATTATCGGCCGTTACCATTAATAATCACGAGGCTCGTAACAACATCCCACGGGATTTAGATCTATCGGTGAGTTTCACTCCGCGTTCCTCTTTTTCCTCCCTCCCCCCTCCCCCTCACCTCTCGACGTTTCGTTGCCACGGTGATGCAACCTCGTTTAATTGCGAAACATTTCCGCCACAACACGAGCAGATGAATCACCGGCTCGTGGTCTCTATTTCTGTTTAATTACAAAATATTCGCGATATCAACCCTCGTCTCTGGCCGTTCTTTGAAAAAGTCGCGATCCTGCGATTATATTACTTTCTTTGTCCGTGAACCCGCGAAACCATATTTTCTCACGCAGTCCCATGGCGGATATCGCGAACCGAATTCACTGAAAGAGAGACGATTCACGGCGAATCTTTCCCTCTCGTAACTATGTCCATATCGTTATCTACCGAACGTTGTTGGATTTCAATGGCTCGTGGCATCGTTAGCTTTCCAGATTCGTTTAATTTGAGGCGGTCGATCGCGTTGCTCCGCGTCGACCCGATCTAAAACTGTCGCGACGGATTTAGGCGCCACGCTAGGCGCTCCTGACAGGTGAAACTATTTGAAGCAGCGCGAAAATTTTAGTTTAAGAACGTAGCAGCTAGAGAAAGCTCGAGAAAGTGTGAAGCATTAGCTGGAAGGAAGGTTACATCGCTAGAAGTACCGTTTCGCGTGAACGCGGCGATTAAAGAAGAACGAGGTTTATTCGCGCCTCTCGATTTACGAGCGACCGATAACGAACAGCCATTTTGTGGACTAAGTTGCTTCGTTAGCGGCTCGTTCGGCGGCTGTTGAAAAGTACGTGGAAAGCGATCGCGCGTCCGACAAACTTACAGGCGAAAAAATAAAACTGCGATCGCGATATCGGCTTGCGAACTTTGATCGGATGCTCGCCATCGTCATCGTTTAACATGTCCGCGGCAGTTCTTCGACGAACTTTGCCGAGCGTTAAGCTGAAACTCCATTAGTACGAAACGGCCGTAAAACGATGTGCTGCTCTCTTTGCACGTGCGCAAGCTTTGCCGTGGGTTTTGCCGTTAAACAATACTCGAAAGATGAGAGGAGAAGTGGGAAATACGAAAAAAGCAGACAGAAGAAAACAAAAATCGAGAAAAATAGCGGATGGTGAAAATACATAGGAGTTGAAGTGGATCGGAATTTGCAACTGTTTTCGAAGACTGCCAGGCGATTCGTAAATCAGAAATCGATAGCTCTTTCCTCGACGGTATCAATTTATTCGATTTCCCTCGGCCAGTTCCCATTTGCCATCGATTTAGCGAGCCGGCTCTCCGATCGGTCCGACTTATTTAACACCACACCCGTGCTGAATTTCCGGATCGCTTGGATTCCAATCGTTCCAATTAAAAATTCAAAGCGAATCGAATTCCACGAGGTAGGCAGTTTCGAATGGCGATTCGGACGATGTTCGGTGTGGTGCGGCGCCTCGTTTCTATTCTCGTTTCATTTGCGAGCATCGCGTTTCGATCTTCGAATGCCGAGAGACGGGAGGAGGAAGAGGAGGAGGAGAAGGGACGATTGGCCAACGAGCTATCGTTGATCGTAACTCGTGGCGAGGCATCGTAGGACACGGGATCGAAAATATCGGTGTACGATATACACGCACCACGTCGATCTTCGCAGTTCACGGTACGACGTTACAATCGGCGGTACGCCAATGACCAACAAGTTTCTGATTGACGAGCCGCGACGTTTTCGAAAAGCGACCAGCTCCGAATCCTACGCGGCAATAGACAACTGCGGCGTTCCGCTAACAGGTGCTCCAGTTTGTAGGGACCGATTTAACCGGAAGCACGACAACGTTTCTGCATGCCAGCAACACCGCTCTACGAGCCATTGCGCGTTTGTTACACGTACACCAGCCTCGTTTCTGCCCGTTGCAACCGCTCCGTTATTACTCTCTTGTTGGTAGACCGGTCGTTTATTGTTATTGGGCGCAGAAATTCGGACAACAGTCGGTCAACATCCCAAAGGAAAGCAGATTTCAGTTTATCGGTAACTGGGATTCTTGAGAACGATAACGCGAGGTTTGCAAAATACGATTCACCGATCGTTCGCCAGGCATTGTAATTGAAATATTCAGGACGAAATCGTGGCCGACGAGAAGCTCCGCTGATCGTTAGATAAACGGAGTTGTTTTATTGGAGAAACAGAAACGCGGCGTAAATCGGAGTAAATTCGTTCCGCTTTCCGGTGGCAAAATACCGAGTATCTCTGAATGGTTTTCCCCTTTGCCACCTATTTCACATTTTTGTTGGCAACATACGTAGGTATAAATAAACGAGCACGCTTTGATCGCGAACGATTGCAGGAAACCGAGCCAATCGGAATATCGGATGACAAGCATACCGCGGACACGCTGGAAACTCGCACGGTTGGATACGTTATGGATCGCAGAGGTTATTGCACGTTGTTCGAGAGTAAAGGGGCTGGCAGAGAGGGTGTGCTGTACAATTCGTAGGATAGTTAAGGGCACTGACGTAACTACTGCAGCTAATGAGGCATAAACAACCGGGGTGCTAGCTACTCGGCCCCGCGTCCTAACCACCATCCGAAAACCCCTACCTCTCCGTTTTACCTAACCAACTATCCCCGTCCATTTTAGTGGCCGTCTATAGTTTAGTCACTGTTCTCGTAAACTAATAATATCGGTGCGGCAGTACGGTCCTTTCGTGCGGCCAGCCTCGAATTTATCGTTTCCAACCTCGTAGACTCTCCTGGTTTACCTACTGACGGATCTTTCGGTCGGATCATTCCGTCGAAACGCTCCTTTTTAACTCTTTCCACTTTTAACCGACTAAGCGTGAGTCGAACCAGTTCACGGAACACCGTTTATTCTTCGCTTTCTCGTTAAAGCACAGCTACGTCTTCCCTTTTACCCCTGCCCCCTTTACCGAACGCTCCAACTTCCGGCAATACTTTTAGACCCTGGAACGGAAAGGTGTTCGATAACTGAATTATTCATAAGTCCTGGGCGCCGCGTTACGGCTTTTATTTAATTCGGAACAACTTAGATGCGTTTCGAACGCTTTCCAGCTATGTCACGGTATCGTTTGCCGGCAGCCGCGATTCCTCACGAGGTATTGCAATGTCCAATGTGTATTTCAACTTGAACCGTAAAATCGGCCGCTTTTTCCTCTCTTTGTTTCTTGCCCGTTTCAACGAATCGCGATCTGCCTGCAATTCTAATCGCATGCGACACGCAACAAGTTCGCGTGAATGAACGGTCAGCGGCGAGCTTTCGCCGATTCGTGCGCCGTTGATAATTCAAAGGGAATACGCCTAGGGGAAATGACGATGTCGAGATGCAAATTAATATTTATACAAAGTTGCTAATCGCATCGTGCGCGTCATGATTTTACCGCCAGTGTACGAAGCACGGACTAGGCGTTGACTCGCACTACTGGCGCCCCATCTGGTCGCCCTGCCATAAAACAGGTCGAACGGGGGGTTGCGAACGCGGCGCGTATATAAACGAACGAAAGATAAATTTGTTCGCCCGGTGACGTTCCTTTCGGCAATTAAGAGGCGAGCCAGACAAATTGCCGACCTGTCGTAAAACGTCCCCCCGAATTTTCTCGAAAGCCGCTGGTGCTTCGTGGAGCAGACACGACCAGCGTACCGATTCTCATACCAACTACGGACGACTTTCCCAACGACGACGACGACGACGGGCGCCATTCGTTGAAAGAGATCTCTTGAAGGACTTTTACTTCTTCCCGGCTAGAGGAGCGTCGACTAACCCGATAAGCTCTCTTCGTCCACGTAGCGATAATTACGTAGCATCAGCGAGCTATTCGAGCTCTGTTTACTCCGAGGAAAACGCGGGAAAGTGGGGACAACTGGAAGACCGAGGTGGGTCAGGGCGGAAGGAGGGAACTGCCCCGAAAAAGGAAAAAGCGTTAGCCAGATAGTGAGCGAAAGAGAGAAAGAGAGAGTGAGAGGAGGGAGGGGAGAAGGGAGTGAAAGAGGGAAGGACCGGTGTAATTCTAACGGGTTTAAGAGAGTCGTTTTTAAAGCTCGTCGACCGAGAGAATCGGTGGGTGTAGAGAAAGGCGGAACAGAGACAAAAAATAGGGAAACGGAAGAAAAGGGGAAAGAAAAGGGAACGCGAGTGCAAAGAAAAGAGAAGAGAAGCGAAGTAGGAGAGGCGGGAGCATCGGAGCGAGAAAGGCAGCTCGTTGCGAAAGGATGAAACGTGGAATACGAGAGAAAGAGAATGGACCATCTATGGAACTGCAGGGAACATCAGGCGGACGTACTTCTTTGCGTTTCAAAATAATTTCGTTAAACGCCCTTGGGGGAAACGTTTCCGTTGTTTAAACGTACAACGGTTCGTTTCGTCGCTGAAAACGCTTCGTGGCTATGCTCATGCGTCACCGACAAAGGCGATACGTAGTTTGGAGAATGATTCCGGAACGTTGCCTTGGTGCTCCGCTGCACCAAGGAATTTATCGACGTTTACATGTTCGTTAACCTGAAAACCTCCTTTTCCTTTTCCAATGTACGTACATCCTTTCGAGCCTGCTGAGAACCGGTTTGCCAATCGACCGTTTCATAATTTGCATCGGCTAATCCTAGTTCAACGACCATCTTTCGAATCTAAATTCTTCTTTCGCACGGAACGGTTTCTTCTATACGCCAGTTCGAGCAGGGTAAAGCCGTTCGTAATTGCTCGTTTCGAGTTCCGAACGCAGAAACGACGTCCGATCTGTGTCGGTCGAACTTACACAATACCACGTTTAACCAGAGAAACGGAAAATAAAGAAAAACGGGAGGAGTGGAACCGGTGGTAATAGGAAGGGGAACGAGTAATCGAAGAAACCAGAAGAGTCTGAGTTTCCAACGAAATCCGAGCCAAGTCGACAGCTGTTTCTTTCGACGCTTGCTAGACGGAAAGTCGATTTCGGTTATTTAGCCAATTACTATGCGATAATAAGTTCCAAGACGACGTTTTTTCCCCCGACATGTTCGCGTCGAGCAATTCGTTGCCGAATATTAATCTATCGAACGGCCGACGACCGATTCCTCGTCGACGATTTAACGCTTTCGGTAGCTTCATCTCGATGCTATATTTCTCACTCTGATCGGACAACTCGGTCAATAATCATCTCCGTAGAATTTCATTAGTCGTCACTGAGCGTTTTCCACGTGCTCGACGTTCGTGTATTTCAAACGGAAATCGGCGATATTCCACGTCGTCGAATCGTGTAAATCGCTTCTTCGCTCGTTTCCCATCCTTCAAGCCATCTGGATTTCCAACCATCAAACGTCCATGCCACCCACGAATAATATCGATCACACTGTCGACTACGTTACTTTTGCGCCACTATCACTGTAATGTGTAAATTATCAATGTGTAATTGTTCGCCGCTACGATCGTTACTTTTGCAATTTTAATCGCTGGCTGCTCTCCTATATTCGTCATCGCAGCAATATGCTCGATACGTGGACTCCAGGCTCTCTAAGATTCCAGCTCGCTAAGAAGCTTTATTTTATTAGCACATGCCGACCGAAAAATCATTTTTCTTTTCTTTCTCTTTTTCCTTTCCTACCTACGCTGTGATACAAAATCTGAGGCTATCTAATGGAATTTTATTTCAGGATAATCGATAAAAAAATATAGATTTCCGCTTCGAACGCCTTCATATCGCGCAGCTTTCCAACGCCTTTTTTTCGCCAAGAGATCGTCGCGATAACCCATTTATTCGCAGCGTCACGCAAAACTCGAAGCAATCGTCGTTTAATTGCCTCGTTATGCCGGTTATCGCGATCCGCGCCAGCCACTATATTAGTCCCTTCAATCTTGTTTGCTCGACAGGTTTCATTCTACGCGTTTTATCTTGTTCGAACCGGAATCTAAATGGGCGCGAGAGAACACGAGGAACAACAAAACGGCCACGCTCGTGAAAGCCGCGCCAAACGTATTTTCCCTCGTCCTCCTTGTCTTCGAAACGGCGGCAAACGTGCCAGGGAAAAACGCTACCAACTGCGCCAACTCAAAGGAAATCAAAGATACCTCGCTCTCGGAGGTTGCTTACGAGATCGTCGATTTAACTGCCATCTTATTGTTTCGAAAAGCATTCGAAGGATCGTTCGAACAGCAATCGGTTGCGTATTGATTGAAGAAGCGTGTACCTTCGCATTCCACTGTGCGGAATGGGAATTTTTCATTACCATTAATTAATACGAACGTTGTCGCAGAGAAGCGCACGACAATGATTAAAGTTTTCTCGCGGGACGAAGGAAAACTCGGCGCGATGTTTCCGTTGCAGTGGTCCGGCACGATGGTTGGACAGCCGTGGAAGGGAAGGTCGTGGAAGGGCAACTAGGAAGGGCCGATTCGAAGTTACTTGCTGTTTCCGACAACACCGTGTAAACGGTCTCTTCGTCGTTTACATAAACCGACTCGATCGAAAAGCGTTTTCCTCGCGAACGTCGATTTCTGAATGCTCGTCGACGAACTGTTCCGCTACTTCTTGCTGCTGGCCTCCCTCCGGTAATACGGCTGCTTTTACACGTTTCGAGACCGAACGAGCCCGGATTCAATGTGTACGTGTAACGTTGGCGCGCTTTTCGTTCGATGAAAGTTTCTCGAAGCTCTGCCGCACACAAAGAAAAACCAGCGCTACTTTCCACCTAGCCGTTCAACGAAATTAATTATGCTGCTGCATTAAATATACGTGGAATATTAACGAGCGCGCAGCTCGGCTCCAAACACTCGTTTAATGTCTTGCTTGCGTTGCAACAGTTGCAGACACCGGCGCTTAGAATTACGTTCTCGCGTGGGAGGATTGTTTAAAGTAACCGGACACGAAATGTGAAAAATTGGACGAACGACGATTGCGAGCATCGATTCCATTATTCGGTGTATTTAGTTTAGCTGTGTCCCACTAGCAACATAAAACGGCGCATCGAACCGTGCCGCGCCGCGTTGGCTACAGATAGAGGAATGTGTGATTCAATAAATGAGTTGGGACGCGCGTTCCTAGTGATTAGGAATCAATTAACTCACGTTGATAATTCACGTTGAATAGCCGGAACGCAGTTACTTTTAATCGATGCACGCTATTCTGTATCGTATCGGGGCGATAAGCACCGGCTATTTCGCCAGCTGTATCTCTGTTCCGATTGTTTCCCCGTTTCCAGATGGAACACCGATAGCCGCCGAACGTTGATCATTCCTGCATTTTCAACCGTACACTCGCTATTTCGACCTTCTATTTCTCCGAAACGTATCGAAAATTTTACCGGCTAAAACGTTATTTGTATTATCCTGGAATGTACAACGCGATTCGCAAATGCTTACTCATTGCCGATGAGAAACTCGTGCGTGGTGAAGAGCGCTCTAGGGACAAACATTGATAAGGATAGCGCATCTGTTGAACTAAACAAAGGCAGAAAAAATGTGAAATGTGTTAAAAAAGAAATAAACTTTAAGGTGCTATCACAATTATTTAAATAAGCTCTTTGTTCTGTCTCTGTTTAGTTCACCCAGAAGAAAAATATATAATAATTTAATCCTTTTTTGGTTTTTTGTTTCAGTCAAGAATTACGAGGTGGATCCTTGCCGTCGATTGATGACTGCAACGACAAGACACCCACGAAATAGGCTTAGAAATCTGTTCTAATTTTTCTTTTTACTTTAAAAAAATTTGTTTGTCTTCGTTAAATATATACAAAACCATATCTCAAAATTCAATAACTTCGTTTCTTTCTTTCCCTTCTAAAAAAAATCACAAAAAGAACGTTGTTTTAGAACATTCTAATTCACGACACGCCTTTAATTCAGCTTAATTTTTCCCATGTTAGATCGGCCAAACGATCTATGTTATTGCTATTGTATTATTAGCTTGACCGATTTCTCGTTTATTATTCTCCTTTATTATCTATTAGTCCGTTATTCGCGTACAATCTCGCGATTCCTTTCCTTCCTTCGTAAGTACGTTTACAGATACCTGAGTTGGCAGGGAACGTCGCACCAATATTTTCAGTAGTATCACTAGACGTCCGAGCCAACGGAATGGAAGAGCAAAGAGAAGAAAGGAAAACCATGGTTAGATGTAAAAGGGCACTCGCAGTGACTCGTGTTCCGGGCTGAACGGTCAAAGAACAAGCATCGAATGGAAGACGCGTGAAAGACGCGGATTCTTTTTCCCAATTCGTAGCTATGTGCTTAGAATATTCGGAAACAACGTCGAGGTCGCGAAACGTAACGGACACGGATTTACGAAGTTTATTCTCGATTCTGAAATGAAACGTGGCCGAGGCTATTTAGGCAAGATAAAATTGACGACGAACGACGAATCCCGTCTCAAAAGCGGTAGTTAGAACGTTAAATATTTCCAGGAAAGTTGCACAGTGGCAGAGCGATGTCGACGAACGATGAATTGAAAATTGCAAGTTTTAGGAAGCCGCGCGGCAACCATCCTCTGAACTGTCCGCCCGTGAATGCGAGGAAATTGGAGAGTGATTCTCAACGTCCGAGGAATCTGTTCCCCTTTTCGACGACCTTCTCGAATCTTTCCACGTTTTCGCTTCTTCCGGCCCGATCGCATCTTTCCCCGAGCATTATATCGCGCGCTTTCTCTTCGTTTCTTTTCTCGTTACGAGTAACGATCACGATATTGTCGTAGAGAAATAATTATCGTCGAAGCGATCGCTGTATGGTTGTTCGAAAGGTTGCATATATATATATATAAGAGGATGCAATGTAATGATAGAACCCTGTGATGGTGCACGTCCATTGACAGCGACAGTTGACGTGCATCGACGAGGACTCGTACAGGTTTAACGAGACAGCTGCCGCCACAATGAAACAAAACTCGTTTAATCCGCTCTGCTTTATATACATGCGTTTTCGAAGGGTGTCGCGAGATTTTCAATTTAGACGCGCCATCGAGTCCCGATAACACTTGATGCAGCATCTTCGCCACGCTGGTTGCATTCGAGCGACATTTTCTTTGTCTGTGCCACACCATCGTAGATGGTTGGAACATTGAGTTGGAAGATCTTTCCTTGTCGAAGCAGTTCGCCCATTTGGGTAGAGCGAGCAAGTAAATTCCGATCTTGGGAATAGTTGCGCGACACCGCTAATAACTATTGTTAGAGCCGGAGTGCAACAAATGGACGTTAAGCATCGTCGCGCGAAATATCCGTTATGCCTGCTGCTGCAGATTGTCCATTACGAAAGGTAGTTACGAAAATTACCCGACTCGATCTATGCACTCGATGATCGGAGTTTCTGTTTTCGGAAAGACAGGAGGATTTCTCGAGCCCGCGACTCGTTTCGACGATTTGATCGAGGATCACCAATCAGCAGACGCTTTTCGAGATAAAAAGATGTCTGAGGATGCGATCAGAATGAAAATGTCTCTTTGAGGATCGTCGAAGGAGACTCGTTCAAACATAAATCTCGTTTCCGTTGGTTGTTATTCGAAGCAAGCGTAACGGGCGATGTCGTCATTAAATGATACTGCGGCAATCAAAACGAAGAACCTTCGAAAGACGACGGAATGGAGATTTTCTTTGAAGCATCTTGCAATCGTGTTCCCATAACTACGCGGCACTGAATCCGAATAATAGCGGAGACAGAGAACGAGACGGCGAATTCACCGAGCGTGGCGTATTCGAGAACGAAAAGAGAAAGAAGGGGAGAAAGATGAAGAAGTGGAAAGTTGGTGTGTCGCGAAGAATGCCACCAATAATCGTACCAGTGGCAGTGATCGTAACGGTAACAAGCCGGATTCGGCTCTGTTTTGTCGCACGCACGTGTAACATTATTATAAAAGTCTGGTTCGTAAAGGCGGAACAATCGAATGTTTCGTGGAAAATAAACGACGCACGCGTGCCAGAGATTTCGTTGAAAAAATTACTCCGACGTTGTACGACACAGTCGCAAAGAAGAAGTTATCGTTGCTTCGTGAAAAGATAAGAATAACGATGAATTTACTACCTTTCAACAATATTTCTGCTCCTTTAGTTTCGGCTATGCGCCAATTTAGAAAGAGACCGCTCGTTTCCGTTTTTAACGAACGGACTATGTTCACACGGGGCGGTCGACGAAACCGGCGAACGATAGCAAGTCTCGTTAATCGCGCCGTATGCTTGTCCTATCTACCTTCCCGTCGATATCGACTTTTCGCGCAATTCCTCGTTTCCGCTCCGGAATCCGGACTTCCACTCGAACGAGTTGTTCAACCTAGGAAATTGCTCGTTGAGGTCGGGTCAGCTGCGTCTCTGGCTACAAAGAAGGATGTCACAGCGAAGAAATTTCTCGTCTGGGACACTTAACTTTTTGTTTCTCGATGTCCAATTGTAAAAAGGATCGAAAGACGAGGCGATTCGGTGTCGAGAGCCGCGCGGCCAAGATACAGCAATCGTCAGGAAGAAAGTTTTCTTCGCTAACCTCGTCGCTCGCGGTATCATTTTCCGTAGATCGCCTTCAATTTCAGGCTATGAGGCGTCTTTCGCTTTCGGTCTATTACCTCCCTCTGCATCGCCCATCCCCACATCCTGCCATAGCCATGACCGTTGCCTTTATAGAAACGAACAAAAACTAAGGATTCGTCTGTCCAGCTCGCTTTCATTTCACGCATCATAATCTTTAATTAAAGCGGGTGTTCTACTGCATATAACACGAGATCGTTAAACGGCGAACCCGCGAGCAGACGGTTCTCGCTTTTACCGCGTTCTTACCAATTTAAACGCTGCTCACCAGACCGCTCTCTTTCTTTCCCTCTATTCACCGTTTCTTCGCAAGACGGTCGGCATCGTTTCGGAAAAATTTCGCCAAGCACTTGAGATCGAGCTTCCGAAAAATTGAATTCCAAACGAGCTCCCCAGTTCCTTCTTTTCTTCTTTTCCTTCCCTCTTTTGCCAGAGGAATACGAAGAAAAACGCGATAGAAAATTTTCCTCGTATTCGATTTTGCGCAGACTTAATCGTCGGACGATCGCGGACCAACGATCACGGTCGCGATAAGTGAGTCGGAGCGCATTTCCTCGGTGACACGGCTCCATTAGCCACTGTCGGTGCGAGCAACGAACGCGCAGCTCGTTACGCCTCTGGTCACGCGACACGATGCGCTCTTGGGACCCGTGGGAACGTGGTCTTTTCCGCGACCGTCGAGAAAACGAGCAACTTCGCGAGCAGCCAATCTACTGCGGTCGAGCGGGTAGCAAGACCCTTAAAGAAACGTGTCCAATCGGAGTGAAGCGTGGTAATGGAGAAGCAACGATGGAACGGGGAGCGGGGACGGATCTCGGGCTTTTATTATGTCCATGGCGAAGTCACGCGAGCAGCATGTCCGCGAAATATATCGTGCAGCTTCGACAATAGCGGGAAAGGACAGTTTCTGCGCTTCCAGCCGTCTCTTCGTGAAGATACCGAGCCAACGCAGAGGGCTACGATATAAAAGGTTTTATTATGCCGTGGTACGAGCCGCGCGACGAAGTGACTAAGAGCGAAAATAAAACTCGCGTTACGTTTATTGTTCGACAGTCGCTGCGTTGGATCTAAGAATAAAGATGGAAGGATGGTATCCCCTAGGGTAAACGCGGACAAGCGACGCACAGATGCGTTTATGCTGTTAAATATTCCATAACGCGTTTCGCATGTTGGTCTCTGGGCGAAGGATCGAGCTTGAAGAAGCGCAACTCTCGCACCTGTTTTCTCCGATATCGAACACCGTTAATTTCTCCGAACCGTACGATTCACCATGCCATACGGTAGACTGACCGATAAAGGTGATCGATTTCATAACGTTTTTCGCATCAGACAACCGATCGTACTGGCGTTCTTCTTCGACTCGTAAATAAATTACGTTCACGTGACATTTGCCGACTGCGCGTCGCTTCTGGCGTTTCCGTGCCTTCATGTCGATGAATTCCTAACATAAAAGGGTTCTCCTTAGATAAGCGTGTAGTCGTATGCGGTCATTCAAAGAGCTTTTCCACGAACACGAAGAGAATGAGGAAGAAGGGAGGATGGGATAGAAGAGAAGAGAGGAGCAGCAGGCGCGAATGAAAGAAAAACGGAAGACCGGTTGAAAGGAGAGAGGAAAAGATATGGACCGAGGGAAAGTCGGTCAACCTACTCTTGCACGTGTCACGAGATGTTCCTTCTTTTGATCGATCAAGCGGCAAGAGAAGTTTTTGTCGACTCTCAAGGACGTGCGATTATTCCGCGACTTTCGTAAATGTCAGCAACGAAGGCAACGACGAGCCGGAACTTACGAATCGAAAAGAGAACTTTCGTTACAGAACGTGAAAATGGTTGGCCTTTATACGCGATTATTTTACGCGGTCGTTGCTTTATTCGTACGATATAAAGGCCAGGCGAGGGTGTAGCTGTCATGCGAGACGAGTATTTCTAAATGCACGAAAGGTTTTGTTTTCGTGGAAAGCGGCGCACAACAGCGGTACACTCGTTCGCGAAAGAAACGGTACGTTTCAATAAAATTTCACGAGTACTCGCACGCGAACGCGAGAAAGGAAAAGCAACAAAGAGCGCTCGACGAGGGTCGTTAACGACAGTAGTAAAAGCAAGGGCAAGTCGGACAATCGGAAGGAAGTATCCATGGCCCACTCTAAAACCGGTTATTTATTGCGATGCGGTCGGAACGATCGCGACGCATACGCGGTACAACGAGATGCTTCGGGATGATCGGTCATTTCCGCTGGCAGGTGTCTTTTTATCTGGAACGTTTACGCGTCCGGATTATGGTCGGTCGAAATTGGCCTGCACACGAATCACACGCATACTTTCGATCGACCGCTTTAAATCTTTTACGCTAATCTGACCTAGGCTACGACTTTTCCGCGCGCGCGATTTTACTCGACCGCGCGCAAAGGAAACCGGGAATCGTCGCTCATTTCTTCCTCTTTGCTCCGGGATATGGTTCGTCTAACTGCATCGATCCAATCGAATAGGATACATTAGAGAATTGCAAGCATTCGTCCGCCGGAAATTTAAACGTCCCAACGAACCTTCCCAACGTTTCAGCTTTATCTTAATTCCGTTTCGAAAAATAGGAATCGATTCGCAGTGGAAGGACCTTTCGTGCTCTTCGTTCGTCCTTTTTCGATCGTCGACCGGATCGATCGACCACTTTGCCTTCTATTCTCGTCGGGCATTTCCTAGCGCTTGTATTTTTCACTTATCCCAGACAACTCAGTTCGTTTGATAATAAAGTCGCGATCAGCGGCGTTAAACAGTATCTCATCGATTCTTTCTCACTGACTCGCGGTTTAGCTAACGCTGACGTTCATAACGTGACCACCAGCTCGTGGAAATTCCTTGGAAAGTTTGGTCGAGCATGAGCGTGGACAAAATCGCGTGTTAAGAAACGATAGGTCTCACCTGACCCGGGTCAATTTTCTCCGAGGCTCGTATCGATACGTTGTTTCCTCTTTGTCGGTGCCACGTTTGCGATGCCAGTACGATCAATCGTTTTTCATACCTCGTACACGCGTAGTTTTTCTTAACCTTGAGATCGGACTAACAATCCTTCTCTTTCCTCCCTCTCGTTGGCTACGAAAATTCATTTACGAAGGTGGCGATAACGAGTAGCGAAAGTTGGCGACGACGAGCAGAAAAAGCAGACAAGGTCGTGGCAGATCTGTCGACGTATTTACTCGGCTCCCCTCTGTCTTGTACGCAATTATTGGGCCGTTCTCGGATACGCGTACTATCGGTTTCATAAATATTTGATCGGGAAAGGGTTCGGCGGGGAAGTTTCTTCGGGTTCTTGGTTTGCTGGTGAAGACGATATAGAGTGAAAGAGTAGCGTGGTCGCTGGCGTGCACGAACACAGTAAATACTCGGCCGGGTGCAAAAGCGAGTGTGCGTCGTAGTCCGTTGCGTCTCGTAGCCCCTTAAATAAAGCGATAAATTTCTGCGTCGGCAGAGGGGAGTGCACGTAGCTCGTCCCCTCTGCCCTTAAGTAAAATCTTCGTCCAACCGGTAGGCAAGATTTATAGAACGTTTAAATCGGTAAATAGTTTCGCAGCGAGCAATCTATTACCATGTTCCGCCTTCACGGAGAAGAGAGCTAGTCAAATGAAGCGGAATCTCGCCACTGGTTGATACACCGCTGAAATTGTTTCGCTCATTAGAGGGGTCGCTTTCCCGTTGCTGGCGAGTAATTTCGAGACGGTCGAACGTGGTGAACGGGATATTCCGTGCGTCGCGCAAAAATCGGCGAAAAAAAAAATGTCAGCACCCATTAACAGGCGAGCGTGCCCTAGGGCAGGTCGGTGAATTTTCGCGGCATCCTCGCGCGCTAATTATTCGATCCGTGCGACTCTTTGGCGCTGACTCGCTCCACGGAATTAGACCAATTGGAAATTCGAGCCTGTTTCAAAGTGGCCGACGTTAAGCTTTAACGAGGTACCGGGCCAGCTGGTCGTTTACAAATACGAAGGGCTTTATTTCGTGCTGTCATGTACCGTGCGCGGCACGCAGCGTGCAGGGATTCCTGTAAGATTAATGTTTCGGAAGATGTACAACCGTGTTTTCAAAGGATGATAACTCATAGGAGAGGGCGAGGGCGGAGTTGGCGTGCAACCTGCTACTAAATTGTTCTCGCGGTGGAAAAGTGGATATGTCAACCTTCTCGTTAACCGCTAATAGCCTTTAAATAAAGCGGTAAATCATACGTGTTCCTGGCCAAATTTCGCTTGCCGCATCTTCCTTTCCAGTTTCGGCCGCCTCTTCTTCGATCGCAGATCGCCCATAAATCCGTCAACCGACATCTCCAGAAATCTATGTTGCCTCTTTACGCTAAAGCTCAAACTGTCGAATATTTCCGACTATAATCAAAGTTTCCCGGGTATCGACCCGCTATGCCCGGAATGATTTGTGCTAAATTACCAAGCGGATACCTATTTGTCGTTTAAAGGGTATCGAGGTAACCAACAGATTCCTCGGATTCGTCCGATCGATACGTCTTTCGGTATCGTGTCGCATCTTGCAATCTTTCGGAAGGTTCCTTAGCCGAAGAAGTGTAGCGGTCGGTGGTACACGGTTCATCCATAACGATACAAGAAAGATCAATATTACGCTTTCATCGAGGCGGAATCGTTAAAAGTTTCCAGGAGGTACGATTAAGGAAATGGATGGTAGCCGGGTATCCTATCAAGGTATAATATAACGTCGGATCTCTTGGAACGTCGAAGATGGAGATTAACGCGTTCGCTGATCGACCAAGGGGTTGTAACGGGTAGAAAAAGGTTAGGGCGTCCGCACCAACTGGGAACTGGTAATTATCGAGGGAACCTCGCCACAGGAGCAAAGAAACAGCTGCCAAATGTCGCACAAATTATCTGGCCGTAAATGGACATGTACCGTTTCTAATAAGTGCATAGTCGTCGTTGTCAAATTCCAACGTTCTTTTTTCATCGGTTTCGTTCGCGCATTCGTTATTCGCGGATCTCACGGCCAACCAAACGAAGGTTTCGGTCGTTAGATTTAACTGTTGAGAACGTAACTGCGCTTCAAAGGCAGCGCGCGAGTGCAGCACGTGATTAGCCCGAATAAAGCGATAACGTATAGATTTCGCTCGGGTCGGACGCGACTCACCGAGTAAAGTTCTAATTTCCATTGTTTCTCGCGGCGGAACACCGCACAGGAAGTCGGACGAACGTGTACCATCTCGAAATGACTTCCACCGGTAGCGAATAATAGCTTTGCCGGGCGGTAGATTAAAACGCTCGCGGGTTTTGGCTGTCGTCTGCGCTCCGTCATCGTTTATGTAGCCGCTCCTGCTCCCTGTATGTACCGTTATCTTTGTATGCGCGCCAGGTTTGCGAGTGACCTCTCTCTTCGCAAAAGCGTAGCTTTCGACCAACGGCGAACCTTCGGCTACGCTTGTAATGAACCGTTAGTGTACACCAAATCCCTCTGCGTGCCACTCTCTTTTCTTTAATCCCCTCACTGACTCGCACAATACCATGTGCTTTTTCTGTGAAAGTAACAAATTTTTTCCCCGGAAACGTGCTTTCCTATCGTAAAACATCGTTTGGTCGATTAATCGCGAACGCGAGGTTTCGCTACGCTGTAAATACCTTCGAGGATTATTCTCTTTTGATATCGCGAGGTAAAAGCTCGCGTGTCAATGTTACTTACGTTTCGTTCCTCTCGATCGACCAGCATTGCCGAGAATGATACAGAATACGACGGCAAAGTTTCAGTTCTACGCACATTTTCTACCATTTCCGTATTACACATCTTCCGACTGTCTCGGCAAATTTGAATATTTCAACGGTTACAAACATCGACAGATCAAAGTCCGTGGTCGCCGTAAAGTTGGAAAGTACAAGCTCGCATACGAGATGCAATGGAGCAGCCGGTTCAACTTTGCCAGGGAAAATATTATCGAGGTGGTAGATTGCGAGGCAGATGAACGTCTGTCGATTCGTGGTAAATAACGCGCGATTCGAATAATTCGACGTAAAGTAAGTGCGGTTACCAATCGCGCGATCGAAGAGAATGAAAGAGATGGAGGAAATTCGAAAACGAGATTACCGTATTTTCGTTTAATTCTTCGAGTGTCGAACGATTCTCGTTTCTACTTATTACAGATCATCAGTATGTGTTCGAGCAAATAAACTTCGTTAACGTCGCTACGTACGTATAAACGGGTCGCTTGGAAAACTCAACCGACTATTTACTGGACTGGAAAACGGAGTTTATTTAAATATCGACAATATTCGTAATTGGTATAACGAGCCACGTGACGTGGTCGTAATTAAGCCGTAAAGCTTTGCCACGTCGATGGACACGCATTTCGCCGACACATTTTTCCGTCTCGTCATCGAGTCGTCAGGAGCGTGTAATTCGTGTAATGGATCTTGATGTTAAATACATTGCATTCCTACGCGAGTCTGTCCACGGCTACGTTAATACACTGAATTTCATTCCATCTCTAATAATTAGCACTTCTACGTAAATAACGATATCGCTTTTGAATTCTATCGATATTCCAATAACTGTACACGGTGCTTTAATCCCAAATGTTCGTCGTAGTTGTTCTTCGACCGCTTTTTAATCCTATCGCAGAAAAACAAATATCGACGACAGGCCGTGTCGCGACAATTCGGACGGAAATCTATAACCGATGAGAGACGTTAGACGTTTCTCAAACGCTCGATACGCGGATCGAAGAGGCTCGAAGGCTAGCGTTTAGTCGTCGTGAGATTCCATTTGCTGAGAAACGGAATATCGGGCAAATTAATCCTTCGTATTAAATTTCTGTTTAATTAGTTCGTGCATCAAGCTCGTCTACAGAGCAGTAACTTAGTCCCGATGCTTAGAACGGCGTTTCAACTCCCCTGACATAACTCTCATCGTGTTCCCGGTTACGATCTTGGTTCCACGATCCTCCCACGTTCGCTCCGGAATCGCGGACATTTTAACGAGGCTTTTCATCTACCTGTCACTGGCAAAGCCGGTTGAGGCCTTCGCTACCCTTTTCCGAAAACCGACCACCTATGTTGCTCGTCGGGAACTCGCCGCTTTGTAATTACGATCCACCATTTTCGCGTTCGAGAGAGCGAGACGCGCGATTGCCTCGCTGAAAGACCGTCCAGCCAGAGGACCTCGGTAGAACGCTAATTATCATCGGTTCGACGATTCATTTCAATGGAGTTCATTAGCAGCTGTTGGACGCCGATATCCGGTCGCGATCTACCGCTACCGGGGTAGGGAAAAACCGGCTGAAAGATACCGCGCCGAAGACCGGTGCGTGATTATGTAAGTGGAATTTTCTCTAAAAAATATTTATGCAAAAATTCATGCTCGTTCTATTCTCTTCGAGATTCGGCGTAATACGACGCGCGAGCGTTAGAATAAACAACGATTCTAATTTTGCCCATCAATTTCTTCGTCCCCTCCTCTCTTCTGTCTTCTCTAAAAACATTTGTCACCGAAATGGGACAGCGGTGGAAACGTTTGCTGGCAAAGAAAAAACAACATCTAGATAGTCTCCCCTTCGGCCGACAACTTTGATGAAATTCGTCTTGTCGCGCTTCTTACCTGTCACTTTGATCCCTCTTTGCCACGATAAGCTCGTACGTTTAAATAGAAGCGCGCGTGGCAAGTCCTCTCCGCGACTAAATCCACCACTGTGAGTATCGCTAGTTTTGTTGTACGCGACATCGCGATACATATGCACGCGTTAAAAAACAAGAACGAAAAAAGAGAGAAAGGAAGGAGAGTAGCCAGCGCTGCCGCACCGGGCTGCGTCGTTTCATAACTTACAATAATAAATTACGGCCAATAGGAACACGTTGATTAACGTAGATGCGCATAACCCGATACGCTGTGGTGCACCGAACGTAGAACACAACTGCGCGAAATTACATTTTTATTTGTTCCGTATCGATTACTCTGGTATCTGCATATTAAACATTTACCCAATATCGACGTAATATTGTGCTCCCGATAATTTAATATTGCCATTTTATTAACGGCGAGTCAATATCGGGTTGCACTTGATTTTACAATATCGAACGATTCGTGTCAACTTTCCGACCTAGAAATACCGCTGCTAATGTTCCACCTTTCCGTTTTCTTTTACTTCTTCCATTTTTTTTTTTTTTTTTTTTTTTTTGATATCAAAACCTTATCACCATCAACGATAAATTAAAAAATGATTCTTGTTTAGTCAACTCACCGATAATAAGTATCATCGTGACAATCGATCTTGTCCGTATCCATCCTTTTTATTTAATCACTCATTTCGTTCGACGAATAATCAAATAACAGCTCGAACACGGGTTCGTAATGATTTTTAAAACCTGTCAGACCAGACTCCTGTCCAATAATTACAATTTATCGATTACGCAATTTGTTTCGCGATCGGTCACCCGGTATATCGATTTATCGAGTAGCGCGGTTGTTTTTGGCAACGATGGCTTAATGCCAAAAAACTGATCGCGTTGAGCGCGTCGATGTCGTAAAAACAGGTTCGCGTAATTCGATCTCGTGCCAATAAAATAATCCCCGCGATCAAGAATTCGAGGAAATTCTGGAAAATTTTCTACAAAATTATCAATCTCCAGTCGAGTAACTAATTCCGATAGTTTCAATAAAGGTTTCGTACTTGAGGCGCGCCGTACTCGGTAACGTGCTCAAGGGGCAAGTAGAACACGGCCGTCTCGGACAGACACTGGCGCTACCATTCTATCGATACACCGAGACGCATAGCTAAGTGATTGGTTGTCAAACTTTGAACGTAGCCTGCGACCAAAACAAACGAAAGGTCTAAAATTCGAGAATGTTGGCTGGCCGTGGATAAGGTAAAACCTTTTCGCTTGGTTGTTGGTGCGAGGCAACGTTCGGAACGAAGAAAACGTAGCGACGACGAAAGAGAAAAAGGAGGATCGTTAAAAGAACACCAAACTCAGCTACGATTTAACTGTTTCTGCCGGAGCAACGGGACATTAAGTGGTGGTGAACGGTGAATACCGGCCGAGGTAGACGCGACCAGAGGTAAAACGCGCGCGAAAATATTACTCCCCTTCCAGTCGCGGCTGCCGCGCCAGAAAAATTAATGACCCGCGCTTTATTACGCAGATGTGTTTTCTCCATAAATTACGATTTCAATAAAAGTAGCAGGCGTGTCGAATCGAGTGTACGATCGCTAATGGCTGTTACGGTTTTGGATTATTATTGCCGAGTATACGCGTGACGAAATCATCACTGGAAATTGTCGACTCGTGTCCGACGGCCTTTGTATCTTGTCTCGATGATATCTGCGCATCTTCGAGATGGTTACGGGCAAAACGTATCCAGGAATCCGTTCGAGTCGACACGCTTCGTCTCGGTAAATGATTTGCGAGGCAAGGATTCATGCGCCAGGAGAAAGATACGGGGGAATATTTTCAAGCGAACAGATCGTTATCGGCAGAACAACGGAGCTATAAACGTCCCAAACACCGTAATTTACTACGATATTCCGTGTTCCGTAGCAGTACGCGGTAACCAAGACCTCTATGAACACCACGAGCTGCAGAGAAAGCGTGAAACTAAATAAACATCGAGGCAGTATTTTACTACGCCAACTTTTTATCCACGTTCCCGGTTCTGTTTTCTTTTTCGTCAACTTCTTTTCCTTCGAAGCGTCCTCCGTTTTCTTCGCCTCGTCGCCTTTACGTCCGGAGCAAAAGAGATTCTCGTTGTCTCTCTCTCTCTCTCTCTCTCTCTCTTATCTCGAAGCAAAGCGAATCGCGTGCATCCTGAACAACTACCGACGGAAGACGTTAATTTTAAACGAAAAAAAAAACCCAACACGAGAAAGACAACGTTCACTACGATCTTATTATCTCGTTCAAACACCCCGAGCAAACTGGACATCTCGAAGAAGGTAGTAGTAATGGCGACGACGGTTTCTGTCAGAGATAAAGATTCCTCTCTCACTCTATTCTGCCGTCTTTCTCAATCCGACTTGCGAGTAGCGTAATCACGTAGATGGGAGTAACGAGGTTCTTGAATGAAATTCAAGAGAGGGGAGGCGTTTTAATAAAATTAGTTAGCAAGTTTAGCCAATAAGGTGGCGATGAACGATGCGGTTGCCTATAGGTCGTGTTTGCGCTGCGCCGATGGTGATAATATTGCGGGAATGGAGGCTGGTGTTACTTGACGCGAAAATACGGGGCTACTCGAGCTGGCAAGTTTCCTGATTAAACCTGTTAATTTGTAATTAAACGGAGGCCGCGCCAGACGGAGTAACCCTTGGATTCCTACAATAGACGACACGCGATCTATTCTCTAACTTTCCACTAAGATAATATGTGCGAGGATAAGTCCGCCATCCAATCTTCTTCCGTTTTCCAATCGAATATTTCTTCAGAGAAAATACAGGATCGCCTGAGGTTTCGTTGCCGCGAAGCGCGAGGATCTGGCGCGGTGGCGAGCGATCGCAGTCTCGTTCACCACCGGTTTCTGTGTTGTTTCGCTCCTGTTTCGTCGCCTTTGATAAAATGGTATTTGTGCGCGAAACGCGTGATTGTAACGCGATAATATTTTCCCGTCATGGGACGAATACTCGGTGCAAACACCGGTATTTGCGTAACCACCGTTATTCCCGTGTTGACGGTCGACGAATGTATTTTTTCTTTTTCCTTCGCTCTTTCGTTTTCTCCGTTTTTTTCTCTCTCATTTTGAAAAGCAAATGTTAAACGAGAAAACAGTTTCCTTTGAATACACACACACACACACGCGCGCGCGCGCGCATATATATATGTATGTATGTATATGTATATATTATCCGTATATATAAATATATAGAAACGTTATTTATACATGTACACAGGAACGTACGGCGGATCTAGTGGATCAATAGCGAATCGGAAGGGAGAAAGAGAAAAGGAAAGAGCGAGACGTTCTTCACGAGAGTACGTTTTTCACGAGTTCGGTGAACGTAATCTATAATGAGAAAATGTCAGGTAGCATAACGAGAAAACGTCGGGACTGTGTAATCAGAAAACGGTTTTCAATGGTCGTGTTGGCACCGCCTGTAAACGAGAGAAGGACGTTTACTGGTCCGGCACGTATTGGAATTCCGGATTCAAGATTGAAAAGCGACGCGCGAGAAGATTCTTGAGAAACGACGCGACGCTGTCCCGAAGCAGTTCCATTCCATGTTAAATTATCGATGCGAGCAGCGTTCGCGGAGATGCTTAAAAGAAATAGATGCGTTTGTAAACCGGCGACGACAACAAACACGTTCCAGATTGTTCGAGTTCCGGTGAAAAAGGTTTTGCAGTTGGCCAGGAAAACCGAAGAGTACGATTAGACAATTCAAAGACGAGAATAGCGGTTCCTAGCTTCCGGTTCGAACTGCCTGTTCGATCGAGCGCAATCGCTCGAAACAAAGATAAATTAACGTAAATACGTCTGCCCCTTTTGCTTTTCTTTCCTGCTCTCCTTTTTCATGGAGAAGTTGCCAACGTTACCCGAACGATATTTCTTCCAGAAGCGTCATATTCTTAGGCTTTGTTTCTTCAAGAAGAAGCTGGCAAACAAGCGGTGGGTGAACGATACATCACGGAGCCAGATTTAAAGCCGGACGCGAGATTCGGTCGCTGGCACGGACACGTGAAATACGAATGCGATAGGAAAAATGTATAAAGTAGCAGAGGAAAGGGAGAGGAAAAGAAGGGATGGCTGGTACGTAGGAAACGTGCTACGTGTGCAAAACAGGAATCCGAAGGGGCAGGGCCCGAAAACGACTGCCGTCATGACAAAACGGGATCGTTCGGGTTTCTTTCACGACGATCTAGGAAACAGGGAGGCGATCCTTCAAAAGCGAAGAAGGTATTCTATCGAACCTCCGGTAACGTTTCCTACAAAATCCAGGCACATTGATTACGTCGGCCAACGGAATTTTGAATAACCGCACGATGCAAGGGACGTAAACCATTTTCCAAGAATTTGCATACGAAAAGTCGAATAGCCGGTAAAAACAGAGTCATCCAGCCGATTAATATATTGAAAATTATATAGAAGAAACTTCTATTGAAAGGCGTCATCGCGGAAACAATCGCTCGAGCGATGCAGTCACTTTGTATTCTAAACAGGAAATTCAAAGGTGAGAGAATATCGAGGAAAATCGATAATCGTTTCTGGCTGACCGTAGTCCATTTAGATTTAACCTTTGCCTCGCAGCGGGTTGCCGGCGTTTCGCACGCGATTATTTTTTTTTTTTTGCCGTGAAAACGTCGAACGTCTCGCAACGAACGGGAAACTCTCGACGCGGAATAATTCACCGAAATTGCTCTCCACCGGAATGTTTCCCGTTTTCCTATATTCCTCGGAGCTCGTTAACGGGCCACGATCGTCCGTTAAATCGATGCTTCTTCAAAATTTCGCGACAAATAGAAACTCTTTGAACGATATTGGACTTTAAATACGCTCGAGATTCAATCTGAAAAACAGTGGTGCGAGGCACAGCACGAGACTGCGTTGAAACGATCTGGTAATTGCCGCATTATGTAGTTTCCACTGCTCAAGATTACAAGGCACGCGAGCTTTAAGCTCGGTAATAATGTTGGCGTTCAGAGCTGGACTAAAGGCACGTGCGAGTTAAATGGTGGCACGGGACCCCAAATTATACGGACGTGGCACTGTAGTCTTAAATTTCGGTCAAGCGAAACCACACCAAATTTTACGTTCCTTCGTTTCAGCTACTCCTCTTGTTCGACGCATTCAACAGAACGGAGATAATACCACCAACTGATTCGTACGAGTATTACCAGGGGAAGAACGGTGGAAGTGGCATATCGGCAACCGAAATGCGAATTCGAAGCTTTCCATTCGGCGTACGTCGAGCGAATAAGTGCAAAGAAGTAAGAATTCAGAAGCCTTACATCGGGAAAGACTACAGAGGGAAGTAAATTCGGGGGACAGAGGCGAGAAATCCGCTCGGTGGAGAGCGACGCGTGTACGAGCTGAGCTCGGCGAGCTTCTAAAATATTTGAGTCGCCGGTTGTTGAACGTATATGCACACATACACACACAGAGAATCGGAACAAAAGAGGGGTGAGGACTAGGAGGCAAAAGTACTCGGAGTGCTCTCACGTGAGACAACAAGGTTGACGGAACGCGCGTGCATTTACGTGCAGAGTTGCTCGAGCGAACGCGAGTACGACAGAGACACGAGGATGCAGAGGAGAAAGAAGGGTTTCACGCGGTGGGAGAGATTAACGAGTACAAGGGATAATTGCCGGGACACGCAAAACGCCGAGCCACTCGACTCGATCTTCAGGACGTGGAAAGAGAAAGAGAGGAAGCAGGGTGAAACAAGGCGAGAGTGAAGAGGGGTGAAAGAGTTGGAGATGGTAGGCCGTGGCTACGCAACAGACAGGGAAGCGCTATGGAAGAAGCGGAATCTTGTAGGGGAATAGAAAGGTCGTTACGCTGTGGAGAAGCGGTGACAATGCCTCGACTTTAAATCTAGACGAAGAGAAATACTTGAAGGGAGAAGCAGAAACACCGGTTGTGAGAAGAAGAGGGAGGAGAGGGTAGGAAAACGCGGAGGAGGGTAAGATCGACGAGAGGAAACCGAGGGAAAAGAAAACTCGGGCCGTATATTCGTCTATCCATCCGTACGTTCGCCATCACCGTCGTCTGTGTTTTGTAAAATTCAAGGAGTTGCTCGCAAGGGGATGACACGACTATCGAGGATGGGAAATGAAAAGAGAGGCCAGAGGTTCTTTCGCCAGTCGAATACGCAGCAAAAGATCTTTTATATTCTAAGTGTCGCTTTAAATTTTACGTTAATTACGCGAACACCGGTTTGCCGAGCGATCTTCTTTCTTCTCTGCTGCAAACTCTTTCAAAAAACGTCACGATACTCGAGTTGAGAAAGGTATGAACCATCAGAGCGATAAACTTGTCACGAATCCCGTAACGGCGAGCCTCAACTTGTAGTTTCTGTGTTTCAATTTGTCCTGTTACATGCACGTAACGCCGATGGCGGTAGCTGACTCAACTGGCGTAAGCGCGGTATGGCTAAACTAGCTCTGAAAACGGATTGCCATCCAGGAGAATTCCTCGTGCAAGCGATGAAGGAAAGCATTACAAACATCCTATCCTCCGTGTTACCAGCTCGATAATCCTCCAACTAGTGGCCTCGATCGCCAACTACACAACTTAGGCGAGTTCCCGTGACCTTCGACTAACCTGCACCGATGACACGACTTTGATAATAATTACTCGATGATTCTCGTACTTAGCAACTTGGCTAAGCGTGCCACGATCTTCTATCGACAGAATTTACAACTTTGTTATTCGTCGAGTAATCGGATATGCGCGGATAGCAATCGTACGAATCGACAGGCAAGAATTAGAATTAGAGAGAGAAAGGAAGAATTAGAGAGCAGACCGATGGCCAATCACTGTTCCAGCGAGTTTAACTATTCGCTTTAGGACAGGCCTGTGTACGTTGAAGTGAGAGGAGACGGGGGCAATACGTGTAAACATCGGTCTGAATACCAGAGTCGGCCGGTAAATAGATACGAAGCTCTAACACAGAGAGGTGGCGTGTGGCACAAGCGCATTTGCTCGTAGGAGATATACATAAACGGGAATGGCGAACCCTCGCGTCCTCGAGCGTTTCGATAAGTGTATCGTGGGATGCGCGCGCGAACAAACGGTCCACGCGTGCATAAGTAGACACGCGCCTATATGGATATGGCGCACACATCGTCGGTTGGCCGGTATATGCGTGGCCACGTTTCGCTTAGGGAGAATAGCGATCGTGGTCCTCGAGCGGTAAATCAGGGATTTCGGATGGTACGTGCACGTCCTGGAACGTGGCCGATCGCTACTCGTGTCTCCGAACCAATCCCTATTACAATTTTCGCTCGATCCGAATACGCGTGTTCGTTTGTAAGACGTATCGATATCGCCTATCGTCGAAACGTTAATCAGCTTGTACGTTCGCAAACACGTTCTTTTCGTGCTTGGTCCTAAGATTTCTTTCGAAAAACCGCTTAAAAAAAGAAAGAAATAAGAAAAAGGAAGAAGAGAAAGAAGGCGCGCGAAAAGAAGGGACGTGGTGAATTCGAAGAGAGACGAGAACGCTTGTACAACGCAATTAAAAATGCAAAGGTCGCTTAATTCTAGGCACACCGGGAATTGCGGTATTATTCTCAGGAGTGGCCGAGTGGCTGTTTCTCTTTTGCCAACTTTCCGTAAATAAACTCGCATGGAGAAATAGGTAAACTTCGGAGGTAGGACGAAAAACAACTCCTCCCTCCGGAAATGAGTCACGGGACCGGAGGAGCGAGACCCTTTACTCGAGATGCGTGAAATTCGTAGTAAGGTTTTGTGGCTTCACTCCCCACAGCTCGAGGGACGATGAAGTTAAACGGAAGTGGAAGCGACGTATAAACGAACGAAATCAAATCTAGGCCAGGCTTTCGGTGTCTCACCTGCATCGTGCCGCCTCTGAGGTGGCACATGTCCGTGAAAAGAGGTTGGTCGCGAAACGATTTCATCGTAATTACTCGAGAAAAGCGATGGAAGCTCGTTGTTCGACGAAGCGTACGCGAAAACAATTAACGCGATCCATGTTAATTTGCAACCTCGACTCGGTATCTTCCAACGAAACCTTTAATTGGACGCGGCAAATAAATAAGAAGGTCGGTCGCGGGTTGGTTACTTTTCAGGAAAAGAGCCCAGAGGGAATCGAGAGCAACGCGAATCTGGCCGTTTCAATTTCAACGAGTTCGCCTGAACAAATATTCTTAGATAAAGAGAGCTCCGAGCTGTCTGCACGAACGAGCCTGAATGCCTAATGGCGCCGGAGTATCCGAGTAACTATCTGCCTTCCCCTTTGCGAGGTTGGCTGCGTGTAAGCTTATACATCGAATCGCGGACTGGGATCTGCGCGACACCGAAATCCAATATCGAACCGCTTTCTGTCCGCCACCAACCGTTGAAATAACACAGATTGTCACCCGCTTAACCTCGTTCGTCTTTTTCTAATACGACCTCTGCTTTTAACTATTCGTCTTTTTTTAATATACAGACGTTTCTATCGTCGTTTTATTCAGATACGTCGAAATAATTAGCAGAAATGAATCTTATACCGAAAGAACGTATATTCTACGAAATAGAACCAGAGACGACAAGTAATATCGAGAATAAATAATCGAAAGAATATCGCGCCGCAAGATGGATCAAAGTGATTTCGATTCGAGAGTCAATGATTTTCGACGTAGAGCGACGTCTGCATCGTAGACGCGCTTTCGGATTTTTCTCAAGATTTCCGTCGTCGTGAAAACCGACGAGGTTACGATTGAAAGATACGACTATACTTTCGAAAGTTGGATGGAAAATAATTTCAGGAAGACAGGGACTCGAAGCTGAACACGCTGTCGTCGAAAAATAAAGTGGCGAGAGCGTGAAGCCAGGTAGGTAGCTCCGTTCGGTTCGCCTCGGTTTCAAGAAAATCAAATTTTCGCGGCAATGTGCGAAATCGATAAACGAATTCTACGACGAGTTTAACACGAAACTGGGTCGGTCGTGTCTACAGTCCCACGACGCTTTTCGACTCCTATTAATTCAATATTTAATCGACGAATCTTGCGTATTTAAATTCGTCGTTGTTTAATTATTTCGCGGTCTGATCCACTGTCACCTCCTTGTCATCGCGCGTCTATCGTTCGATCAGCGCGTTTTCCTGCCAGGGATTCTCTCCCCCTTTAGCCTAACGAACGCCACCTGCGGGAAATTCCTCCATCCATTTCTACGGGGAATTTAGTCGAGAAAGTGGAGAGAATTTCGTCGGGTGGCATTCACGGTACGAGTTTCACGAAATTTTCAACTGTATATGAAAATTTCGCTGGAAACGGACAATGAGAAAAATGAAATAAGAATGGGATGGGGATGAAGCGATGGATGAGAAGGAAAAGGTGAAAACGAAAAAAAGAGACAGAGAATAGAACATCGAGCGGGATCTGCGAAAGATTTAGCTAGTGGGTACACGTGTAATAAATTGGTATAGTATCCGCATGAAATTATGACGGACGGTTTGTAAAAAGTATTTAGCTGTTCTATAAAACCCGTAAAATTTGCCAACGTTTTAATAAATTTCCTGTATTACATTCGAGGCGAAAAGTTACGGGTGCATTCATCGATTATGGAAACTTCATCTGTATATTCACAGGATGGTAAGACTAGACTCGCATATAAAATAGGTGATTTATCTTTAGCTCGGTTTTCTAACGAGTTGCACGATCTCGTCTTAAGGTAGACGTTGGATGGTGAAACTTTGAGCAAACTTGCGGTATTTATTTATCGATTATTTTCTCTTCTACCGGGTATACGCGTAATTCCATTATATTATTCCAACGTGAAAGATTTCTTTTGCGATTTACTCGGAGATGGAACTTCGTGTCTCTCTTGTCTCCTTCCGAGAGAACGATAATTCATCGAATCATTGTTTCACGCTGGCGAAAGATAAATATTTTCCATCGGTCGAGCCTGTCCGTTCGATGGCCGGGCATTTCGTAATAAAGTCGGAGCAGTAGCCGGTAGATTCTTTGGCTATTGTGAGGAACGTCTTTGCGGAATTCATGTCCTTTTGAAACTCTCTCAAAGAAGCCACGTTGGATGCCTTTCACGAACAAGGCGTATTAATTTTGTCGCGACTCGAGAGTCATAGTCGGAGACTCGCAGTTCGAGAAAAGGGAACGAGATCACTGGCGGGATTATTATTTGCGAAAGAAAGGAACCTTTCCTAGCGTCGCTCTTTCATCGGAGGGTAATTTTTATCCTTCTGGAACGGTATACCCCTCGAAACGAGGCTATCTTCGACACTATCCGAAAAACTATTCACCGTTGCTAACAAAGAAATTTTCTACGATCGTCGTTCTATACGATTCCGCTATAACTATACGCGTATATAATAGTCACGGTAACAATTGGCCTTTCTATGAATTATACCGAGATTTCTCAGAGTTAATATCGGACAAAGCAGGGCAAATAATCGAACGATTTCGGCGAATAACAAATACGAACTTTGGGAAAATTTCGTGGGATAACGAGATCGAAAGAATATAGGCGGATGAAGAATCTTAAATTTCGGAGACAGCAAAGACGGCTGACGGTTCCCTGACTTTTTCTAATCGCATTGAAACGCCGCTCGATCGCACTTAATCCGCGATTAAACTCCGCTTCAGGCGCCATTAAGCCGGAACCAAAGGACACCGGAATCCGGTATTGGGATATCCGTGAGATAGACGCGCGATCGATTCTCCGTTTAAGCCGGGCCTTGACTCTTCGACCATTCACCGATCGTCCTCGATGCGAGTGGTGCTGTGGCGTTCCGGTGCTTCGGTGCTTCGATGCTTCTACGCTCATGCTCGTGCTTCTGCTGCTGCTCGTGCTCAGACTAAACGCGGGCTTTACCACTGTCAGTCCGTCGCGCTTCTCTCTACACACGGTTTGTAACCTAACGTATCCTAGATTCCACGGGTCTCACGATACACGAGATATCCACGCCAAACAGATCCTGGATTAGATGAAAACTGATCTACGAGAGGCACCGTGGGGAGAAGAGAAATTTTATTGAGAACAGAGATATACGGGATCCATGACGATCTCCGGAAATAGAGAAAAAAAAAAACCGGACGTTGTTCGCTTTTATCTTCCCATTCTATTTCTCTTCCGTCTCTTCCCGTTTCCCCGTAGTTGTAACTATCTATGTCGGCTGGAGTTGACGCTCGATCAGTTTCCAAGTTCCATCGCCCGAAACTGGGCCAACTTGATTCGAACGGAATTAAAGCGAACCAGAGTTTTCAATAAACGATTGTATCCAGCGCGACTAACCGCTGCAACTAGCGTGCCGGCCTGAAAGGGTTAGGCTCAAACTCGTTAATTCAATGCCACGGTTTTTCCCGCTGCCAAGCACCTACGGCCTGCGTCAGATTTTATAATTTCGCTACCTCGTCGTTGTCGTCATCAACCGCGTAATTTCCATGAAAAATAATTAACGCGAAGTGTCGACGTAGCGACGTAAAGCGAAAACCGCGCGTCCGATGTTCTTTGTCCTCTTCTTTGATTCAATAAGCCGCTCTATCATCGTTTCGTTTACTAACGTCGATCGTTCGTCGAGAATAAAAGAAAAAGTGATAACTCTAACGGGAATTCGCGTACGCAAAGTTCATCGGCGGAAGAAAACGACAGGGGACAAAATTAGTTGAAGATACGCGTTGGTGAGACACGTTCGCAAGCGCTTTCGGCGAATATCGTGGACCCGCAACCGCGCAACAGCGGCAGGCGCTATGGGTACAATGAAATTCGAGGAATGAAACACGAGGAAGCTTCATATTCAGCTCGGTCGGCCAGTCGGTCGTTCTCGGTTGGTTTACGAGCTTGGCGACGCATTAATTCCTTTCGTCGTCGGTTTTGGGCCGATCCAATTGGTAACCAGGACAACCTAAGACAGGTTCTCGATCTTAGCTGATCAGACGTGGCCGGGAACGCGTGCTCGTCAAAAGGTTATACGATATTACGCGAAGTGTAAAAACACGTAACAGATCCTTATACATAGCTACCGTTCTAGCGAACCGGTTTATTTCTCGCACAATTGTTTCGCTATTTTCCTCTCGAGCCCTCCGTTTCGCGTCGAATACGAGGAAATAAAATTTATCGAAACACGATCAGTCTGCCAGCTGTAGAGATAAAGTAGAAACGCGTAATGCTGTTTCATTGCCTGGCTGAACGAAACTACGTAGTCTCTTTACATTGTAAATAGATTATGTACATAAACTGTAGAATGTACGGATTTCGCTCGTATTTTTGCCAGCAATTATCGTACTATTTGATTTCTCGCCAACGTTTGTAGGCAGCGGACGCAATGTACCGTCAAATATTACCGGCATACGTTACACCAGCGTCAAAACGTTTACGCGTCAGCGTAAAAAGTTTCGACGATGAATAAAACTCGCGCACTGGGGAAAAACCAAACGATTCGTGCGTTGTGCGCGCAATGTAAAGCTAGCCAGATTCGAGAATTCTTAATGGCAAGTTACGAAGGAAAGAAAACGAGGAAAAAGATCGACGAAACGGCCGATAACCGATCGCCAGCCTCGATCCGAGAACCGAGAAAATCGCGCCGCAAGAATCGATCGATCGTGACTTCGGTAATCCGGGCACGTGCATTCAAGGAAGTGGAGAAGAGAGAGAGAGAGAGAGAGAGAGAGAAAAGAAACGATCTAACGAGTATCGTTCGTTTCTCGTCGTATCGATGATTTTTTACTTCTACGTGAGTTCATACAGGGAAAAAGAAAGACGAAGAAGCAGCGGGGTGTTAATATCGATGATGGCAGCGATCTGGTTGAAATTATAAACGATCGCCAAGAGAGGTTAATAACAGTGGTTATAATTCTCGCGTGCCAGCTCTTAGGACGTAATTAAAGTCATAATAGCCGATCGAGTCGATAATGGCCGAACGAGAGGAGGCATCATAAGAGTTGACGACAGCGAATTCGTTCAATGGAATTCGTTATACTCGAGCGATCCTCCTCCTTTTTTCTCGCTAGAAATATTAATTCTTTCCGATCGAGGAACTCCACCTTTCGATTCGTCCATTTCGTCTCATCGAAGAGATCCCAGACAGAGCGATTTCGTGGCATTTCAATTACAAATCAAGCGTTCGGATCGTTCCGATGGAGGCTGCGAGAGCCCGATCCATTGCTGTGATAGTAAGGGTACTGGCGAGGGGATGAATTTTTAAAAAGCTCCAGGGAAACGGGCGAGTTATTTGAAAGTTTTGGGGACGTCGAGCAGAAAAGTTTTCAAAGGGTGGAGACGGAGAAGAAAAGGGAGCGCAGCTATGGGGAGGATTAGGTGAAAAAAAGGGAAGAACGAAGAAGAAAAAGAAGGTTGCGCGCGAGGTAGGCTGTGACGACCACACCGGACGCAAGAATAACGCGAGCGACGAAATTGTAGCAGCTGTCCGCGACATTTCTGGTTTCGAGAAAACGCCGGTTATATACATATATCGAGTCGCTTATCGCGAGGAAACTAGAGCGAAAAAAAGTTTTCCGCCAACGCGGCCAGTTTTTACGATAAATCGTACTTATGAGATTTAAATGGCGAAACGAACTCGCTCTTCCCTCTCTTCCTTCCTGTCGCCTTCGCCGGACTGCCTTGTTACGCGCTATGGAGCTTCGGTCGCACCATCCACTTTAATAATTAATCGAAAATGATCGGCAATGGACGATTGAAACTTGTTCAAACGATGCGCCACGACGGGGGAGAGGAGTCTCTCGAGCGAAAAGTGCGACAACGACACGACAATGGAAGACAAAGGGCGAACAGCGTCGGAGGAAAAGGGACGGAAGGTGGATAACGGGATGGGAAGAGGGTGAAGGGCGGAGAAAAGAAAAGAAAAATCGTCTCCTTTTCTCCCGGGTAAAATTCGAGAACGCGAAAGAGCGTGTCGGGATGGTCGCCGTCGTTTCCTGCCACTTGGTGTATCCGTACGAGCGAGTTCTTGAACGTTGTTGTACTGTATCGCGTTGGTACTGGTAGAGCTTGTATATCCAAAGGGACTACTCTCGAACGTTGAGGTATCCAATGTATCATCGCGCTAACAATACGAAAGAGAGGGATGGAGAAAGAGAGAGGAAGAACGGGTAAGTGAAAGGGGGGATGGGTAGGGAAAATGTCGGGGGTAGGCGCGAGAGGAGGCAGCCGTCCGTGTTACGGGATGGGTTCCACACCCACCATTTTGTTCGGAAGGTTATTTATTACTTATTGAAGCGGTCTTGTAATTTCCTCGCGTGATATACTACTAGCGGAAAAATAATATCGGCCGCGTATGCATTATGTATCTGCGGACGGAGTTCTCTCGATTCGTACGGCACGAACGACGCCGATCGTGCTTGATTTCGGTCGAGCTATCTTTGAACCCAGCTGCAAACAGGGAAACGTCTGCTCGTTTGGTCGTTTCGAGACGGAAGTCACGGGACAGTATGCATGTCGCGGCTTTGGGTTGTATTTAATGCACTGAATAATGGCAACCTCCGTTCAATTATTCAGCTGGACAAGTTTGCTAGGGATTCAGTCGTACCTTGACGTTTCACCTTCGCTACCTTATCGAACTTCTGCAACAGCCTTCGATTGCGTAGATTTCGTAGAAACGGCGGGACGACTGCCGTGAAGAGCAGAATAGAAATATTCGAAGAAATTTGCACAAAGAGGAGCGTTACGATTGGATACAAACCACAATCGGACTGACGCATCCTCGACATATGGCGGGATCGATAAATGATGAGAAGGGAAAGACAAAGTGGACGATAGTACGAATCGATGAATATTTCACTTTCTCGTACGGTTGAATCGACTGCACGCGTTTGCGTCGAATCTAAAACGCCACGTCGCATCGCGTCGAGCTTCTACGTTACCGTATCGATATTTCTCGATGTATGATTGACAAATTATATTCCTCTGTCACAAAGGGTAATGTTCAAGCGGATAATGTCGAATCGAAGTCTGGATCGTTTTACCCGGAAACTAACCGCGATAGGAAACAAGATGATTGGCTATTTTTCCCGCGACAAAGGTCATGTCTTGTTAACCTTTCCAAGTTTGACCTATACGAGGGTATACTTAAAAAATGTATCAAGATCGTTTTCTCTATCGTTCGTTCTCTTAGATATTCCTGTGTTTTACCCTGGTTGAAACTACGAGACTTTAAATTACTATGTTGTCGCGATATTTGTCCGCCGCTATAGCGGAACGGAAAACACGGAAATCCTATCGCCGCTCGGTCGTAACTCCTCAACGCTTCGACGCGTTATTCGCGACCGAAACAATACGAATGAAAACCAGGCGTTGATCTGCCGGTCAAAGAAGAGATACTCGATATATTTTTTCCAGATAATTTTTGTTACGTCCGGTGACAAATCTTTGCAATTAATGCGTACACCGGAAAACGGATGTTTCTCCGACGAACGAAACGTTCGTTACCCAAATTGGACGATCGATCGATCGGTTGGTCGCGTGGCGCGGCGTTCGCCGATTAGACGCGTTTCGTATTAAAATCCGTATTAAAATCCAAATTAAAATTGCGACCAGCATACGAAAAATGTCGAGCTGTCGCGAGCGAATATGTTTGAAATATCGGTTATCTGGGGTCAATAACATTGCCAAAATCAAATATAGCGTACCGTCGCGCAAGGATATACCGCATTGCTAGCCAGGATGACAGGAGCGAATAGAAACGTTCACAGTGTCGCGCACACGTACTCGAGCATGTGCATACTCTTGCGCAAGCATCGAGTATAGGATACCTTTCGGTAGAATTGACCCGGATATAATCGGACGTTGGTAGTGCAGCAGCAGTGGCAGCAGCAGCCCTTCTCGAACCTGCTTCTCAACCGCTCGCCTCTGCTCTTCCGTTTCTCCGGCCCTTCCGGCACAATGAGCCAACCGACCGGTAGTAGCATCGGTGTCCAGTGTGTATCAACGTGGACTACGAACTGTGAACTGCCACCGGCCGGCAGGCTGTTGTGCGGTAAGTGGTACGAGCGCGAAACAGGTCAGCCGTAAGCGGCGAAATCCCAGTCTGTCGGAATAGTTGGTTGCCACCTTGCCGCGATGCGTCGTCGCCACGTTACAACGGCGTGGACATTGTTTGATGCCATCGGAAATCATATTTAGCCTGTCGCAATACTATTCAGATACGAGACGTCGTCTTATCGCCTGGCACTCGGATGGCAAAGATTTTAACGAGCATCGACAGAGATATTATTTGTCATCGGATGAGCTGTCGCATCCGTAAACGACAAAACTTTTGCATTTCGATGCCGAGTGAAAAATCGGAAAGAAGTTGCGAGTAAGAGTAACGCGTAAACTTGGTCGGGACGTTCCTCCGCGACGAGACGTTCTAATAACGCGTGCTAAAGGGAAAATAAAAAGAACAGCTGGCCGATGTAACGAGAAAAGGCGAGTTAAAATATAACAAAGCGGCGAGAAACTCAAGAATAATTGAAGGGCCGACGCAAGCTGGGCGCGAAAGCGAACGTTATTAAATCCAGTCAGTGCGCCGCGCAGTGGAACGTAATTAAAAATCTAATTTCATCGCAGCGACTCCGAACGTCCGCCAGACGCCGGCCGAAATTATGCCCTCGTAATCGTTTCATACACAAATACCTAAATAATTGTCGTTTCCCTCGCGCAAAGCGCACGCAAATTGCCTCCGCTGCTTTGCCCGCCGCAAATAGCTCCGGTCTGTCAGCAAATTAATTTAGATTCGATTCGACGCGCCATAAACGATCATTTTATCGTCCTTCCCGATCAATTAACTGGCTAGCCGATCGTACTAATTTCTACGATTCGCGTCGGAACTGTCGGAAAACTACGCTTTCTCGTTCGAACGTCTCAATCTTCGTTGTTCCTACTTTCCAGTCCAGCATAACGTCTAACGCGTTGACAACGGGACATATAAGAAGGGGCGGTGGGGGGGGGGCGTGAGAAAGAAGCAGAGAGAGTTACAAATGGACAGGCTTGCGAGTAGGCATATTTTTGTTCTATCTTGTAATGTTTTATAAACGCGGTTCCTAGTGCAACAGCGAGTGGTCGCGCAAAGAATGTAAGGTTGAACCAGGGTGCAATGTGGCGCTGGCAGGCAGGGAGTGGCGCGACGCGGAGGGGATGCAACTGCCGCCGGGGTTGCCATATTCAAAACGAGCAATAGCTCGGAGCCAGCTACCGCTTATTTTATGGGTAATGCGTTTCGCCGTTGCACTTTTATTTTATTTTGTGATTTGCTACTGCAACGTATTACTCGACTCCAGCGACGTCACGTACCGCGTGCATCGTACGTACATACGCGTGCGACCAAGCGCGTTTACATCCTCTGCGGTGCAATGCGTCGCGAAACATCCAACCTTGCCAACTTTCGCCTCTTTTCGCCACGCGATTTCTTTTTACCCCTCGTCCGACCGACTAATGATCTCTCTTCGCTCTTTTACCAGGTTTTTCCTGCGCTCTTTCGATGCGTGGACTCGAACTCTCCACTTTCGTCGCATCACGCTCGCACATTTTTCCCGCAGAACGATTTTTCTAGCAAGGAGACGTTCGTTCTATCTATTATCGCAGATGGTCGATTTCGGCTGACCACTTCGCGAAAGGATCAAACTGTATCTATTCGTGATATTTCGTTGAAAGTTGACACGCGATCACGATCTTGGAAATCGTTCGTCGACGGTGCTCTACAAATATCGAGTGTTTATCTAAAAAATAATCGGCTTGGCGTAGACTGTTTATCGTTGGAGAAAGGATAAGTCGTTCCATCGGACGGAATCTTCGAGCATCGAAATTTAATTTCAGCAGCAGGAAGTTTCTGCCAGCGATCGCTTCCGACTACCGTGTACGCTATTGTCCCGAGCGTCGAAATTACCGGAACGTTTGGCTTTTAAAGAAGTTTCTGTCTCTGGGTATACTCTGCGCCATGTACCGTGTACTCTCTGCCGTGTACTGTGTACCATGTATCGTGTACAGTGTACATACAGGATAGAACAAGCGTACGGTATCGTTCCCCCTGTTTAAACGGGGTAAATAGGAATGGCAATAATACCCCATGTCTTGGGAAGTATCGACCCTATCGGTGTCTCTCCGGAGACCGATATTACGTGTGTTACCAAGAAATGAAAAAGGAAACGAGACTCGACTTGTACGCACCGACCGAATCGAACGACGCGAGTGGGAAAGAGAAGAGGAAGGAGCCGTGGAGAGGAAGTCGAGGAGGAAGGAAGAATGGAACGAACCGACTGGAAAACGACCAAGAACAACAAAACTACATATTCCTGTCGCGCGTCTCTGGGTCCCTTCTCCGATTTCAGTATACGTTCGGTCCCGTTTCCTTCTAATTTGTCTTTTCGAAACGAATATTCCACGCTGCCACTGACGTTTCACGGCGGATTAAAGGCACTCGGAGAAAATGTGAAATCTCCCTAGAAGGAGAAGTCGGGGCTTTGATCGAGACACGACACGGACTTACCAGAGATATTAGCGAATATCGTGAAACATCGACGTGCCTTCCTAGTCTCTCGTATCCGATTTTGAAACGCGATCCGACAATTAACGCTCCACAAAGAGGAACGTTTGCAACGGGGATCCCTTCGAGTGGAAAAAGGCTGGCGATTCGATGGCTGACAAAGTTACTTGAAATCGATGCTAGAGCTCTCTCATTAACGTAATGCGTCCGCTAGAGTGCGAGGTTGGCGAAGCTGACGCGACGGCGATGCCAAAGCCAAAAGGAAGCAGCGGCATCCGAGCAGTGAACGCAGGTTACGCGAACCCGGAAATTGATTGTCCAGCCGATATTAATCTCGCAGCTCGTCTATGTCGCGGTTTCAGCGACAGGCTGGACGGCTGCTTTGACCGTTCTCTTAATTGGAAGATGAAACGGAGCAAGGGAACCGATGCGACGCCAGGCACCGACTAGAGAGAAAATAATTATTCAAGGTCGAAGGGCCACGCGTACTCTCTCTCTCTCTCTCTCTCTCTCTCTCTCTCTCTCGCCCGGCCATTTGTCAAATCTTGATGAACTCTGCCACGCGTCGCCAAGTCGTTCTCTCGGCCATGAATTAAAGCGACGACGCTTGCGAATTCGCGTCTCGAGCATTGTTCCGAGTTTCGAGTTTGCGGCTGCAGTTATCGAACTCCGAGATGTACTTCAATCTTACGAAGAGGCGCGCGCGGCATCACGGATCCTTAAAGACAATTCGTCAGTCAATTACTTCCCGACAACTTTCCCCGCGTAAAAATAACCGTCGCGTCACGAACCACGAGCGCCGAAGTTACGACAAACGAGAGAAACTTCCCTCGGAATCGCGGAATTCCAGCCGAATTTTTCATCGTCGGTGAACATTATTCGAGAACTTTTTCAACTTAAAGACGCCGAAACGAACGAGCGGAAAAGGATGCTTAATTAAGGTTTAATTCAGGCCCCATTCCGTTCCTTTTTCTCGGCTAGCGACGTTACGTCAATTTTTGTTCCGCCGTTCTGGATGCGTCTACCTACCCGCGTAATATTTTACCAACGGATTTTTCAAAGGGCAAAGAAGAAAAGGGGAAAGAGGGAGAGAGAGAGAGAGAGAGAAAGAGAGAGAAGAGGGAGGAAAGGAGAAAGAGCTAGGAGGGGAAAAGGAAAAGGCAGGGATGGCGGGCAGAAAATGGTCGTGGGCTGAAGTCGATGGCTACAGCCGTACAGCCGGAGGAGCGCAAAAAAATTGCAAGTGCGAGCTGGAAGTTACGATTTTTCCGCGGCCTAGTCGGCTCGCGTAGCGCCGGTCCCAGAGGTATAAATTTATGTGGCAACTTTCGCCAGGAACCAAATGCACGCGGATTCTGATATTATATATAGCCGGGAAAAGTAAGCCAGGGGGTAGTTTATCCTCTGGTAGACACAACCTAGATATTATGGTTTCTAAAATGTACCGCAGTTGGTCCGTTCGAAAATGGTGCGGATCCTTTTGAAATCCTCGTCAGAGTCGACCCGTTCTCCATCGAGGAAAATGGAACGCTTGTGAACGATAAACGATCGAAACTACGTCCACGCGATCGAAATCTATCGTTTAAATCGACGAACATAAACGCGATTGCTCTTTGTTACAGCATCAGGCGCGTGCATTCATCCTTTGTAGCTACAATTTGCTTTCAGCGAATCCGTTATCTTCGACGAGGAACGTTCGCTAAAGCCAAGTTACCGGCAAGATTCAGGAAGTCCATGCTGAGCCAATGCTCTATGAATTAAAGATGGTGCAGAGCGGAGTGGCGATTCGCGAGTGAGAAAATACGAGGAAATCTATATATTCGCGAAATACGCACGCGGTCAAAAATCACGAATCGCGGCGAATCGCGATCGTCCTAACGACGAAACGATCGCGAAACCAACGAAACTCGATGGTCGTTACCGAATTTAAATTGTATATCGCGACGTGAAGCGAGAATCACGAAACAGGGCCAGCTATTATTCCAACGAGGAAGTCCTGGTTTCGGAGCGAGCCATCAAGACGCTGCACCGTTTTAATTAAGCACAGCGTAGTGGAGCCGGTAGTCGAACGTCACTCGACAGCACCGATTGTTATTATCGTCGCTAACGAGTAATTTGTTTACTCGGGACGATATAATTTAGAACGTTTGGCGAGATCGGATAGTCCGGGGCGGTTTAGGTGCGAGGTAGAGAGCGAATGCCGGGAGGGTCGGCGGGGTAGGTGGCGCAATGACGTGACAGACCGCAATCGCTTTACATATTCATGATGTAGCTTCGTGGACGTGCACCACGAAATCATAGAATTCGTCGGCCTCGTCGACCATTCCGGATTGTTGTAAAATCGTTCGACGCCTATCCGTGTCGTTCGAATCTTTTCTTCCTTTCGGTCTCGTTGCAGAAATTCTCTGCGAATCATTAACGGCCGGACCTCCGTGAGATAATTACCTCTATTCTCAGTTAAAATTATAGCAGAGGCTGAGAATCTTCTCTCTCGTCGGTTTATTCTGTGCGGTGTAGCCTCGCCGCATCGCTTATTACATTTTGGATACACGATCGCTTTAAGTATTTCCCTAAGTAAATCGAGCAACGCATACAATGTAATATTCTCGACCACGTTATGACACCGTCGTATTTACCCGCGTCCGTTCTCTTTCACGCGGATTAATCCCACCGTATTAATACGGCTTTAACGAGAGCGATGGGCTAACGACGTGAGAGCGTGTCATTGGCGGGGATAGGAAGACGTCCTTTAACGGAAAGACGAGAGAAGTAACATCGTAGGGGGAAGCAGAACGATCCCCAGGCAGAACCGATCGCGCGTCTGGATCCGAGCCACCGAGATATCGATTCGGTTCTTAAAGCGTAAAACGGGTCGTCGACTTTCATCCTTTTCCGTTCGACACTCGGGAATTAGGGTCGACGAATCCTTTCCGAGCGAAGAACTCGAGAAGGGCCTGAAAGCCGTCAGAGGACTCCGGGGGCTCTTTTTTACGATAAATTTCACCGAGTGCCGGCTCGGGTCAATCGTTTCGTCGACCCCCTTAGACCCCTTACATTCCCTATATTCCCTACTAGGCTAACCTTGTACTTAACCAAGCATCTATTCGTTTCTGTCTAACAGCCGTACCAAGGTGCAGTATCCGATAATAGGCGATTTCAACCGACTTCTCGTTATTTTGCTCGTGAGGTTATTTGACGTGGCGACCGATGCGATCGTCGGTCGGTTCGTTTGATGGTTGACTGAGATTTTAGTCGATTAGTTGGTCGATTATAGGGCAAAATGGAGATGGAGAAAATTTCGTTTTCTTAAGCCGTTCGGCTAAGCAGCGAAGACGCGGTACGATAGAAGAAGTCGGGAAGTTCCGAGAAAGCTTTGCGTAAGTGCTTTTGGCCCGGAGTAACGGAGAAATTCAAAGGCTACCAAGAAATCGAGCGGATTCGTGAAGAAGCCTCGGGATAGCGAATAGGTCTATCGACTGATCCAGCCCGAGCCCTGAGAGTCGAAGTTTGAACGAATCGGAACGGTGGCCCGAGGTGCCTGTGTGCGGCGCCGTGGAAAAAAACGAGAGGAAGATGAAGATGCCGGGTGAGGATGAAATGGACAGAGAGAAGGGGAGAAAGAGAGAGAAAGAAAGAGAAAGACAACAAAAGAGCGAGCGCCGCAACTCCTCTTTCACAGTATTTCTATGACGTTGCCGCGTTTCGTGGTTCATTAGTGAAAAAGGGTTTCCCTTTTGTTGGTCGTGATACCATTGCGAAATGCTGCCAGTACGATTCTATATCGCCGTCTGCGCAGCCTTCTCCACCATTAGCCGGTTATTCGAAGCAACTACTTTGTCAGATGTTGGCGAAATTTCGATGATAGCACGGTCGGCAGGCCGAATGTCTTGCGCCGTGCCGTTTAAAATCGTCGTGATTGTTTCACCCAGCCGAAAGAACGATGTCTATTAATCGGGACGTCGTCGTGGCGTGTCGCAACGACGGTTGAACAATTTGGAACTCGCCTCGTCGCCTGTAAATAATTTTTATTTATGGCCGATGGGTCGGAGTATCGTAAACGCAAGGTAATCGCAGATTGCAGATGTCGAATGGCAGAAATGGATGAAAAGAAAATCTGGTGGAAGAATCGTCCGTAAACGTCGCCGATAACCCTCTCCTCCTCGATAATGAGTTTTTGTCGTGAGAGGAACCAGGTGGTACCGTGCAAGTATGGTACAAACGCGATTTTCGAGAGAAATCGTTCGAACTGGACATGATATGAAAGGGCGACAGCGAGGGGCGCGGAGACGCGCGTACAAACGCAAATGGATGGTTGCTGCGTTTCCGGAGGCGATGCCCGAGGGAGGCTAGGCTTGTCCAGACCTGGATTTAGGATGAGTCCGAGTCGGAATTCGAGTTCGAGAATATCGCGTAGCGGTAGATGCCGGTTTTTTGCAATTAGCAAAATGGCAGGAGGAACGACGAGAGCCCACCGAATGAATGCACCTCATCGAGCCATTGTACCGAATCGTAACGCTGCGCCGCACACCTATCCACGATAATTTCTCGAATGCACGCCGTACCAGCTCCCGTCGCGTCGCTTCTCTTTTCTATCGCCTATCCTAGAATCGCCACGCCGCGTTACGCCGTACATGCGAACGACGGATCCGCTATCCGCTGCGAGTGCGAGGCCACAAACTTTTCGGTATAACGGCCAGCAACAACGTGCCAATCCAGACAACGCTGCAACGGAGAAAATTCTAAACGAGAAAGCTGCCTGCCTGTCTACCAGCTCAGTTCGATCTTTCGCAAAAATTCCATCATTATCGCTAACGAAATCTATTTAACGCAATTTGGACGATAAATATTCAGAGAGCCGAAGCACGCCGCGAGGCAGCCAGAACCGAGTTGTTCGCGATCGAACGTGAAATAAAATTTTCCACGTGAAAAGAGGACCTAGCCGACCGACGTTGATCCAGGATTTACAGACATGGCTCGATGAGCCGATTTTCAACAATCTGCTAGAATCGCCTGAATGCTGACTCTTTGTAAGCGCGAAAAAGGCAAAGATAATTAGGACAGGTGTTGGCCGAACGCGATATAGGAACTGCGATATCGGCGTATTCCATGGTGTCTCGTTTCGGTTGGCGAGTCGTGTACGGGTCATCGGTTAATCGGAATTTCATAAATCGGCCAGAGAACTAGGAGAATCGATTTGTCGATGCGACTTGAGATTAGATTCAGCGTTGTGCAAACGGAAGCAAAATTGTATAAACGATGTTCTAATCTGCGTGTAACGATAGGAGATCGCTCGTTGTTGAATAAATACAACGAACGTTTATGCGAGGAATATTTCACAATTGCGTAACATCGCCAGGCGCGACGCGGTTTGCTACGGAAATGGCACGGACCTAAACGAATTAAATTTTGCTTTTAGAACGCGTACAGCGGGAGGGGGAAGGCGGGACGTTTCTGCCGAAAAGTATTCCACGCTCTTATCGTTTTCATATTTTCCAGAGTACCTGGAATTTCTGACGCGAATTCGCGTTTGGCAAAATGGTTTGTCGAAATCGGTTTTCGTCGAATAATGACGGAGAAATTGAATTCATCTGGCTTATTCGATCTAGAATTTCGCGTGTTTGCAACAACGAGCGCGGTGTCCGACGTAGCCTATTCCCTTGCGACAACACAGCGGCAATTTACGTCGGTTTCGAGAGGGTGGAAATTGGCAATTACTAATGCGTGACCAATCCCACGGACAACTCTTGCCAACAACACTCGTGCTACCGAGCCGCAACAATCTGGGCTGCGCTCCGAGAGTTTCAGAGTTCGCCCGTGGTAAACATTCATCGACACGATAAAAATGAAACGGTAAGCAACTTTCTCGGAAGTGAACGCGCCTTTTCCACGCGAGGGTAAAAAGGGACGAGAGAACAGAAGGGTGACAAAGGAATAAAGAGCTGAAAAGGCCGACGAGAAGAATGAGAAGAACAAGAACGATTTTTCTGCTTTTTTTTCTAACCCGTTGCTCGTATCCCGTCTTGATTTTATCGCTTTTTAATTTGCCTTTGCCGCGTATTTCGCGTTGCCTCTGTATTCGTCAACCTACCTCCTTACGCGCCATTGTGTGAAGGTACATCGTTGCCGTGTCTTTATCGACGGAACGTACATCGAGCTACTATTATCGCAGTCTATCGACCGAACTGACTTGTTTGCGTTCGCTCCCCCTTAAAGAGAAAATGAATTTTATTTGTCGACGCGCGTACACGCAATCTCGCTCTTGTACTTCGTTCTGTCTCGAGATTGCGTTACGCTCTGCTCGTTTTCGTTACGAGTTTTCCTTGCGCAAGATGAAAATGGAGCACGTCTTTGTACATATTTACGTAGCCTCGTAGTTTTTTACAGAAAAATACTCGCGACAAGATTTTTATCTCTCGAAAACATTTGTAATATTTTTTGTTTGCTTGGACGAGCGTTGTTGCTTCTGGTCGTGGTTGCGTCGGTGTACCGTGCGTATTTAGAACGTACGATTTCCGTGTCCTCGAAATCGAAGTGGTAGCAGAGAAAATTCAAATTCGAGCTATTTCGGAACCGCGAGGCGGACTTGCATGGAAAATCAGTGGGACGATCTCTTGAACGCGTCGAAGCCGAAGCTCGCGAAGGCACACGCGTTAGAGACCGACGTTAAAGCCGGCTTTACTTAGAACCGGGCTTCCTACGTCTACGATGCATATTTATGAATCGTAGTCATCGTCGTTGTCGTCGTCGTCAACGTGGTGGTCGTTGTGGTCGTCGTTATCGTCGCTACCGCCTTGCCATCAGACGATAACATCGATTAAACGTCATTTACGATCGCCAAGTGGTGGAAAATATTCCGAGACAATTTTCAAAGAGCTATATATTCTTTGGTGAATCGCACACGGGCAAAATTCTAAACGTTGGCGTATCTGCTTCTTGGAGATTTTGCAACTTCCACTCAGTTCTCGTCGGTGTGTATGCGACTAAATCTTTGCCAGAGCTGGCAGATTCGCGTAACGCAATTAAAACGGGCAAACGAGAGCTAACTTTTCGCGAAATCTTGTTATTGCTCTCGTGTAAATCTAGTTCACGGCACCGCGTCAACTTTCCGGAGGAAAAGATTGCGTCTCGCGTGTGTGCTCAGCTTTTTCTTGTCAACAACGTTCCGCGAGCGTTAACCACGTTCCACAATTATCATTCATTGTTGCGTTTATTCCCGAGGTTGGAAACTGAAATGAATGTGGACGGCGCGTGTTATGGCGAAACATTTTTAAATTTTCAATTTGACCGTGTTACGTGGCTGTGCGCGGCGTGTCGCGCAGCCAGCTCCTCGGAGAGAGCCGACCCCGTCCAATTGCATGGAAACGAGAAAGTCGCTTGGAAAGACAGTCGTGCGACAAGAGCTGGGGGTGGAAGGGGAGGAGGGGGGCGGGTGAATTTCGCGAAGCGGCGATACGGGAAGGGTGGCTAAGTAACCAGCGTGTACGCGAAACCGAATTGAATTAGGAACTTTCCGCGAGCACATGCTCGAATTTGCATAAACGCCGCGAACTCACCTCCGCTACAAGCTCGAATCCGCTCGCGCGGTCTCGTCTGTACGTGTTGTCACGCGGCTATGTAGACGTGCACCGGTTAAATCCGCCGAAATGGCCCACAGCGCCCGAGAACGATGCACCACACGCGCGCGCTATCGCTCCTTGCATTCGTATACTCGTTCCAGTTCGCGCTCGCGTTCGTCGGCGAACGCAAAATTAATTAGCCACCTTTTGCCGACCTCACGCGGAAATTAGCGACTCCAATCCTTTAGCATTCCGGCTAACGATACCCGCGCCAAATGTATTCCCTTCCATTAGAGAGGCGTGTCTCGCGTTTCTTCGCGTCGACGATGGCGACTATGACGACTGTGACAACGACGTTGCACCGTAATCCAAGAGCCACGTCAACGAATCCAGTCGTCTCTCAAAGTAACGCGAATTTCTTCCTGATTTTACTTCAATGGAATATCAAACGAGTTCCCCCGGCACCATCGAAGGTTGCCTCGTAATTACTAAATTGTGAATTAAATTACGCTCCACTCTCGCGGAACAGGTTATACACCGTATCATTTTCTCGCGTCGCACAGCTATGGTTTTGCTCGCGTGCACGACAAGGGTTTCCTACAATTTCAAACTTTTTCACGTCGCCGTCCATCTACTTTTCATCTTTTTCGTCGGCCTTTGATCTTCGCTGCTACAAGTTCGGAGGTGAGGCTAAGGGCACCGAACGCTCTGTATTTTCCTTTTTCTCCTTTCGTCTGTCACGGAATTAAAAAATGTTCCGGAACACGCAGACGGAACGATGCCGTCATCTTGGCCGAACACTCGCGAAATCGTTCCGTCAAAATCTTACCGGTTACGAGGAGCGTAGTCGTATCGCGTCGACATAATGAATTCCAGTCGGCATTCCGGCCGGTGTAAGTGTGACGCGTCCAGTGGCTACCGAAAATACGAACCAGTCTTGTTAGAAAGAACAGGTGCTGGAGAACGTTGACCTGCTTTACATCGTTCATTCGTTTCCGCAAATATTAACCGCAGTTTGCAAATTTCTCAATTGCCGGGATACGAAGTTGCACCCGCAATTGCTTTCACTTTGTATCGTTGTCCTATTTTCCCGTTGTTCCCATTCGCTAACGTCTTGCTTATTAAAAAATAACTGTTCGCGTGCCGGAAAGATGTGCGCATCGAATTGATTGTCCATTAAGCTCGAAGAAGATCGCTTATAATGGCGAGGCATTGCTTTTCGGGCACACAATACCGTGCTATGATTCGTAAGTTTCGTCCGAAGCTCCACCAACTGGAAAAAAGAGACGAAGACGTGTTGGTGATCGTGTTTCGCACATGTCTCTCGGCTCGTTTCGCCGCGAAATCTCGGCGGAGCATCGCTGCCGGTCTGATCACGATCGACGGACAAGCTCGTCCGTCATGCTGTCCGCTTTTTCACTGGATCCGGGCTACGTTTTCTTCTTTTTCCTTTTTTTCATTTTTTCGTGTATTTTTTCTTTTTTTTTTTTGTAGACGCGAAACCCCCCCGAGGGAGGGAGATCGGCGGACGACAAGTCTGACGGAACAGCGTCTATATAACACTTTTATATTGGAATCCATACGAGCCTCATAAATCTATCGAGCGGGGCCGCGTTTCAGTGGTCCGACGTACGAGCGAATAGAGGTAAATCTGTCGTCGTGAGGGAGTTTCGAGCTAGGATCGGTGCAGCGTGAAAATCGTCGAGAAATCACGGCTGTCTAGCTCTACCTTTCCTTTGTTCTTTTTGTAGACGACACTCGTTTCGTCGCGCCTATCCTACCGGTATTTTGATATTGTTTCAAATATCATACGCGTTTCGCAGAGTCCTCGAGTAATCGTTCGGTCGTGAAACGAGCTCCCGGCGTGTTCGTTCGTCGCGGTTGGCCGTGTCGATGGCGTAATTTATAACGCACGTTAGACACTTTCAATGGACAAGACGTGCCATTTTTAACGAAACTAGTTTACCAAACGGGGCGCTGTCGTTGAGTCGCGTCGCGTTTTTGGCGCGATGTAAAAAGAAAGCGAGACAGTCGACGCTGCCGAGTGGTAGAACGCGCGACGAAACGACGATCGATCGACACACACGTCTGAGAGTAAATCGGTACGATTGTCGAGTTGCCACGGCGCAACTCCGCGGTAACGAGATTACCAGCCGTTCGACTCGTCGCGAAAGATCGTCGTTCCGAATAATCCAGAAGGGGGTATAATTTTCGGCAAACAGATCGCTCTCGACGATCGTGGCAAAAGATTACGCGACGCGTTAATTGGAAAGAAGTCTGGCTGGCTCAGGATCGTGAAAACCACGGGGATTCGTGGTTACGTCGCCGAACGAGTTAGCAATAATTCGAGGTCGGGGCGAGGGCGACGGGAGGCGGATAGAATTAATTTCCGAGGGAAAGGAGCCGGAAACGACGGAAATCTCGGAAGCGTTCAACGGCGCGAAAATCGAAGGGGACGACCTTTCAGACCTTCCAGTCGACGATTACACGCACTCGTATAATAGGGAGGCGACACTCGGTGCGAATTCTATGCTGCCCGTCCGGTAACCGAAAGGGACAAAAAGGAGAAACGGGAAGAGAAGAGAAAAAAAAGCGAGAACGGCGCGCAATCTTGCCGCTCTCGCGGCTCGGATACTTTCCTCGAGGACGACGATGACGGTCCGGAGCAAAGCGAAATGAAAAAAGAGGAAATAAGGAAGCGCCGGGGTTAGAGGGGATGAGAGGAGAATGGAAAATGCGCGGGGACGAAAGAGCGAAAAGGAGAGTAGGCAGCGGTAGAAGACGCTCTCGAGGTTGGCCGTTCCAGGGCGGCGCGACGATTTCCGGATGATTATTCTCTTGGTGGCTCGGTTTTTCGCGAAGGGTACCTATTACGAGGCGGCTGTGTGAAACGGTTGAAAAGAGGCCTGCCTCGACGGGGTTAAGATCAAAGGAAGTGGCTCGAAGCGGCACTGAAGGGTCGCAGACTGTTACTGGCCGTAGGAGAAACGAGCCAGCGAGCGGTCGAGCGAGATCCGTTCACGCTGAATAAGGGGGTGGATTCAGCGGCGAGCCGGCAGGGTCACCGTGAAAAAGGGCGCTACCGCTACACGTATTCTGCACGCAACGTTTGCCTAAACAAGCCGCGAAGGGCCAACGAGAATCCGATTACATTCTGCCCACTGACTCGTTCTAACCGAGTGACACGCATCGAAACGTCTCCAAGGACGACCACCCCTGCTTACTCTCTTGCCTCTGATCCCTTTTCCTCTGCAAACCGCCGTTGGACAGACCGAGATAAGGACGAGATTCTTTCTTTCAGATTCCAGCAATCTTTTCTCCTAGTTTATACATTCTACGGAATCCTAACAAATCTCTTTAGGGAATATTGATTAAAATGTAGTATCCTCTGTCCAGACACCGCGTTATGTACGCCTCTTTCGTTGTACATCGTTCGAGGAACGTGGGAACGTGACCCAACGCGCCCCCCGAGTTTCCGCCTCGAGATTCTCGATGCACGTAGAAGCCATCGTGAAACATACTTCCGCGGAAAGATCAATTTCCGTTATGAATTCCGAGTCGACGGTCTTAACAAGACATCGCGTTAACAGCTTCTACACATACGACAGAGTCTGTACGAGGGACGCGGATCGATGTATATTTGAATGAAATACATCTGGATGCAGATAGTCGGTGGAATTGCTTTCCAACGTTCAAGAGGGTTTGAGAAGCAACCCGGCCTCGCCGTCTTTTAACCCTTGGACGTTGGGCAGAGCCGTGAGAACCAGTCAAGAAAAGCAACCGTATGGAAAACGGATCGAAGGCCCCCTGTAGGTTCTCTCGTTTCCGGTGAGTAAGCGAATGCAAGCATCGAAAGAAGCGGAGAAAGTATACGTAGCTGCGAAAGCTACCGTCCTTCCCAGCGAGAGCAGCGTCCTTAAAATACGCTGGCCTGAAAAAAACTGGAAGGTTACGTTTACTTTTGTGCCGAGATCGACCCTTATCGGTAGCCAGGGAACTGCTACGGGCTCGTTTCATCGATCTTTTTCCTGGCAAGCAAAGAAATGTCCTCGTCCTCGACAACGTTGGGTATTGTTTGCCGAGAGGACCGGCCTTATCGTACTGCGAATAAAAAGAAGTAATCTCGCAAGTTTGGCCGACAAAAAAGTTTATACGCGCGCACGGAAGGGCTCGCAGCGATTTCTCCCTCGCGCTGCGTAAAATTCAACAAGAGAGCAAAGCTTGCTACCGTTTACTCGATAAATTTCGTGAAATAACTGGCCTCGAGTCCAAGCTTCCTCTCGGACCTCCAATAGCCTGCAGGTAGCCTTTGCACACGGCATTGCTCTAGCGGGTATAGCAGATGACCATTCGAAACGCAACGCCTGACGAAATAGGAGAAACGGCCAACCATGGGAACATCGAGATAAAAACGAGAAGCGTGGAGATAAAAACGAGAAGCGTCGCGATACCGTAGAAAATAATCATCAGCGATCCGATGCACCGACCTCATCGATCGCCGAGAAGCTTTTTCTCTGGCTAACCGAGAGAAGATAGGCGGCAAGAAAAACCGAACAACGACGCGATAATCGACGTTTGACAACGAACGCTTTTCTCCTTTCGCCGGGCTCCGTTATCCTGTGGCTTATGTCGGTCATATCCAACAGAACGGCAAGGAAGTTCGCGATAAGGATAAATGTACTTAAGCGCGTCGTTCTCTGTCGTTCGTAATCGCAGCTGCTATTTAGAACTTTCTCGTCTGGAGACGCCACGACGCTCGATTACCTCTTGCAAAATACGACGATTAAACGAATCGACAATCTTCCAAAAACTTCTATCCACGGAGCGTGGGGATACGTACGCCGGTGGATGTTAATTATCCTTTATCGCTCAACGTATATCGCGTTGGTAAGCTCGAAAAGGGAAGCAACGTTATCGTTGTCGCCGTCGTCGTTGTCGCACTAGTTATTTCAATTCACGCAGACACTGGCCAAGGCAGATTTTCTCGGCTGTCAGTTTTAATCATTCTTTAGAGGAACATGGCGCACCAGTGTTAAACCGTTCCGTTTCTTGGTACATTTATGCCGAAAGCGTTTATCGCGAGCACGCCACTGTCGTATATCTTTCTGACGCACTCGAAGCGTTGTCCTCCGCTACAGATACATTCCTCAGGCTCATTTAATTTCGTTCACATCGCGCCGTTTATTTTTGCCACCGCGCTTCCCTTCTCTTCCGACCGTTCCATCGTCCCATCGTCCCGTAGTCCATTCTTTTCCCGCTGGCCTCCGTCCGCGCCAGAGGAAAATGTAACCAAGAACGGAATGGCCCTCTTTGCACCTGCATCTCGGCAATGCGGAGATCCATAACTCCTCGGTCGAGGGCAATTCGGTCGATTCTCTGAATACGTAATTGCCTCTTCCTCTTCTGGTTTCACCGCACGTTCTTCTCCCGTCGTCCCTTGTCTCCTTTCCTCCTTCGTTTCCTCGTCCCTCGATGTGTCGACGTTATTGCGTCGCCGATATCTTTACGGAGAAAAAGATAATCTCGATACGTTCGCGAAACTTTTCCACCGGTCCAAAATCCTGGCGATCGTCAGCCAGTTGCGTTCGTGAACGCGATTTCACCGTTCCAACGATTGATTTTCCCAAGATATTCGCTTGCATTCTCGTCGTCGGCCACGAACGTCTCCTCCTCGTAGGAATCACAAGCCTAACGCCGAGCTATGCTCCCTGTTGTTCGTATACTTTCCTATATTTCCGTGCATTCGCTCGCCTAAAGCCACGTAGTCTATACGTCGGCTTCCGGGTAGAGACATATTTATTGCGAACGCGGGACCTCGTTTCGCAGGAAGATGTAAAAGAATGAAAGGGTGCGTCGGTTAAAGGGAGCAACGGCGAAACGAAGAAGGGGTTTCAGGAAGATGGTGTCGTGTGCTCTTTGACAAAGGTCAGCCGATATCACGGCATTATCGTATCCCCAATCGACCAGGCCGAGTCTCGTACAGGCTGCGCCGACGTGCTTCGTAAATATCGGGTTACGGGCGTGCAAAGACCAAGATTTTACGGGCAAACCGGTCGTTATTGGTAGGCGCGGCGATACGATATGTCAACGAAAAATGGGCCAACGGCGCGCGTATGGACGTAAGTGTGAGTGCGGTGGGGCGCATGTTTCTCGGTCGAGATCGTCGAAATCTTTTATTCTTATTGCGCATCGATCGGTTCGCGAAACAACCTGTTGGCCGTGCAAATATTTTCGTTCAAATAAGTTATTTACGTTGGCGGTCGCGCGTGCTCGCACCACGCACCAAGGTATTTGAATTCGAAAGGCGATACCGGTCGTTTCGAAGCTCGAGACGTGGATTCGTAAATATCGAGTTACGCGCATCCAGAGATTCGGGATTTCATCGGGGCGTACTTAGGTGGTTATTAACCGTGTATAGGAAGTAACGAGCAACAGAAAATCACGTAGTCCTGATCGAGTTACGCGCTACTTATTTCTTTCCCTATTATATACAGCTCCGCTCCGTTGCAGTTCGAGCTGATAGTTTATGTTTCGAACTTTCGCAATTATAATTCTCGTAGAACCGCGTCGTACATTATGGTAACGCGCGATACTATCCTATGTATCATTTGTAAATTGTCCAGCCGTTTCAGCGTGGTCGTAGCAAGTAACCGCAACCCGGGGAGAAGGTATATATACTCGTACGCGCGAAACCGACACAGGAATCCGACTCTTCCATCGGCCGATTCCCTCGATCTCAGTGTAGTGTTGTTGCGCTTCGCCAGAAATACTTTTAGTCTCGAAATTTTCGTGGGAACGTGTACGTCGTAGATCGCGAGTGCATCGTTGCTCCCAAGCACTCTGGAAAGAAGCTACTCGTCGAAGGATTCCGAATTTCTTTGAGAACTAAACTCGCTTCGATCCTGTATGGTCTGTGAACGATCTTGAAGAAGCGCGTACGATCAAGTTCTTCCACCATGTGGATAGTCGGCGGGCTATCGCGATTCGCGGATCAAGAGAAGGAAATCGGATTAGCTCGCGGGGAAGATAACGCCGCGGCTGTACCGTTCGTAAAGTTTCCAGTTGCCAGAGAAAATAAAGACCACGGATCTCCCACGTGGGAATCGTTCGTTATTAGCTGGCCGGCAATAAGTTTCCCTTATTGCCGCGTAAACGATGCACTCGCTGGCTCTACGGTGGACTGGCGCCGCAGAGGGAGAGTTTAAGGGCTGCTTCAGGGCCTCGCTAGAAATAGAGTAAGCCACAAAGCTAGAGGTACAGGAAGAAAGATACGAAGGGGGTGTTTCGAGCGGATAATATACAGACACCATTTTTAAAGTTAAGTATCGCCAAGCAACGCGATTTAAATGGAGATGGACGAGAGACCATTGCCGGCTGCGGACCGGCTTTGCCACATCCTCCGACTCCGTACCACCGGTCTCACCTCGTCGTGCAGCTTTTTTTATTTTTCTCGCTGTCCCTCCGGTATCGCGCTTGTTTTCTTTCCTCTCTCTCTCGACTTCTCTTTTCCTTCTCTTCGTTAGAGACCCTTCCCCCTCTCTGCCAGCCCGATCTCGCAATTTCTCACTATTCCGTGTCTCTACGCTCTCTTTATACTCCCTTAGCAGAAGATTGCAACGACCCTCTTGCACTCTAGTCGAACGTAACAACGCCGCGTGACATCGTCGATGGTCTCGGCAAAACGTTTATCCCAGAACGAAGCGGAAACGAAACCCTTTCTGTTTCAGTATTTAAACTCGCCGGTCGTGGAACCGGTGTCATCGCGTATCGAACAATACCGCCTCCTTTGTCGCGGTATCTTTTTTTCTCCGCTTTCCGACCATGGATAATGAACGATTGCCGTGCAGCCGATAATAAATGAACGAAGCCGCAGCAGCTTTTTCTTTCCGTTCGGTTGCATCGCGTGGAACGAACGTTTCAACGAACGCGAGACGAACTTTCGTCCGCGGGCTGAATTTCATCCGATCGAACGGGAAAGTATAACGTTACGTGGAGCAAAGCGTACGCGGAATATTCGTCATCCAGCCGGTAAATTACAATGCGCCGTGTGCAGTTCATTGTACGAGTGGATGCGTCTATATACCCGCTTTATTACGTAATTTCAGTCGGCAAATTATTACAATTCGTCCCGGCGGTTTGCACTGTTAACGATGTTTGTATTATACGTACATAGCCGCGCGGCAGAGCGGCATTGTACGCGTGAACGAGAGGCAAATAGTCCAATCGATAGATGCCCGCCTTTGGTATTCAAATCAAACACTTTGGGCGTATCTACATTTATAAACGTCTATTATCATTCGCTGGATAATGAATCGCCAATTAATTACCATGCTCCAATCAATGGTGGGGCCGACAACGAAAGTACAGCGGGTCGGTTAGCATTTCGTTCGCGTTTACCGTCCCCCAGAAGGACGTCACGATTTTTCTATTTCCATCGAATCGATCGCGCGACTAATCTTCCAATTTCCTTCTCTCGAGCCGATTGCGTGGCAAGCGTTGTACCTTTGCACGCGATCTTTCGCGAATGTGCGAAACTGTAGGGAAACTACGGTGGCCGACGTACTCTGATAAAGAAAGAAACGACATTTGTGACGTTAACCAGTTCGTGAGCAGGGATCTCATCGAAAATTCTATCTCGGTAGCGTGGTCCTAAAATCACCGTGGACGTTGATGGGGTCGTTTCCGCGCGATTAGAGTCAGGAAAGGACGAGGAAGAGATTCGCAACCAGGAGGACCTCCGTTTACAGCGGTGTCAGCCGGCGGTCGCGGCGACCGTCCGACCGCAGCACTGTCAACCTGCGTAATTAATCCACGTTTCAGCGGGCCTGAAACGCCCGACAGCAGCCTAAGATTTACCGCAGTCCAATTTTACACCTGTCCGTCATCCGAACTCGCGACCAGTTACCTTTCGCTTAATGAAATTTGCTCGCTTGGTAATTATCAGTGCTTCGCTCTGGGATTCGTCTATCCACGTCATTCTGGCTCTCTGGGCAAGGCGATTTCTCGCTCGCAGTTAGAGATCGACGATTAATTCTGTATCCGTTGCGAGAATATTCGAACGTCATCGCTCGATCCATCCATCCAACTCAAGCTGCGAGATCTCTCGCTCGCAGAGAGTAACTATTACTCCTTTCGTTCGTTATACACTGCTGGAAACATTCGATGCGAGATAGCTTGCGAGAATCGTCTTTGCACTCGTTCTGAATCTTCTAACGTTCATTTGTCATGCTTATTTCCGCCTATGGGCTTCTCGGTGGCAACGATGCTTAGAATATCGACGAGCCAACTAACAGTTCCCATGCTGAAATATTCGGTTCTGCGTTCTCTATCGCGCATTAATCTGCCGTGAATCGAAATTGCGCTCGAGTGTACGAACGCGATCGCAATTTTCGAGCATCGTTGATCTTTTCCATGGGGTAACGCGAAACCGTTTGAAATTTGTCGCGATTTTAACCGGTCACGTCGGATTCGCCATGCACGATTCGAATTTTAAAGGTCGGCGTGAATTTGCACCGCTGCGAATATCACGGGATTCCCTCTTATTTCCTCTCATTTTTTTCTTTTTTCTTTTTCAAATCATCGATACCGGCGCACTCTACTTCGGTGGGAGAGGAACGTTCAAAGTTGTTACGAGTCTCCAAAAGCAATCACACGGGAAGACGATGGATTTCGATGAAACAAACTTATTTTCTAAAACGTATTACGCCAAGCAATCTGCGTCCTTTATTTCCTCGAGTCAATATTTCCGCTCGCTAGACCCGACAGTTTGCAAGGTTATTGCAACGTGGACCAACCGAAGTATAACCGAGTTCATGGTTGTCTTTAGAGTCGTTCGTACCGGCGGCGCTGTACAACTTTTGATTGGAATACGCTTTTACTATTCCCTTGCAACGCTTTGAAACAACTTAGGTCCGCAAAATCGGTGCTCGTTACGCTTTCCATCGTTTACAATAACCATCACTGTGGCTGATGCACGGCCGAACGAGTGAAAAGGACGCTGTTAGAGCCGCGTGACGAACATCGTTGCGATTCGGTTTTTCGTACGTCGATACACCACCACGAGCTACGAAAGATTTCCAGTGAAATTTTGTCGAACGCTGTGTAAATGTCAAGATCGTACGAAATGCTTGCTGTTCGACATTGATAACTTCCCATTCAAAAACATCCAGCTAAGTATGCACTTCGCTTTAATTTCACGGAAGGAAATTCATAGAGTTTAAAGATGCGTTATTTATCCATCGATTTGAACTAACCGCGACTCGTTTGCGTAAAAGTTAATTTCAATATTCCTCGTACATTTTCCGCTGCGGATTTATCGATTCCGTCTGGCCGCGGAACCAGGAATTTGATATCTGATTCGGTGTTACGCAGCTGTTATTGTTACTGCACCTGTACTGGCTCGATGTTATTGCAGTCAAGCTGCCATGATTGACGCCGTGAAAAGCCGACCCAATGAAATCGCGGAAAAATAATGCTCGGAATACGACACTATACGTGTCGACGCACGGTCGACTCGCTGATATTTTTGCCGCGCTGCTAACAGTTCGTCCTACGGTTATACAATGGACAAAGCACAGAATAGACCTATCACCTTATGGGATTTCGCATCACGCAAATTAAAATATCGATCATGGAAAAATGCAATATTTAGAGCAACGAGTTTAAAAATTATATTGAACTCGATCTCGGTCTCGCGATAATATTCCTGCACGTACGGTATAAATATCTTACTCCCAATCTGTTAAAATTTGGAGAAAAAAATGAAAACCAGATTGCTCGTATGGACGTTGATAACGTATAGTATAGCAGCTGGCATCTGCAATGTACTGTAGAATTTCTGAAAGTTGCATGTGGACTTTGGAAATCTAGAATGGATTTCAAACGATTGTACGTAAGTCCGGCATCTGCAATTCATTCTACATCTTGCTGAAGTTCCTTCGGGATTTTAAAAATCTAGAATGAATTTCAGATGCTAGGACGTAAGTATTATGTGCGGAATTTATTCTAGAAAAATCCTTATGGGCTTTGGAGAATATTTTAGCAGGCAGCTAAGGTCCGTACGTCGTGTGCGTCGCACAATCGCATAAATCGTTACATGTCAATATCTGTGGCAATCCAGTAGGAAATAGATTTTAATTTCATATATCGAAGTACGTGAATTATTCTAAAATATTACGCCAGCATTATTGCACGTAACCGCAAAATTTCAATGGAACATAAATGTGCAGCAACATTCCGAAATGCATTGTGTTGCTACAACTCGAAACATTGATGCGGCATTACGACTTGAATTTCGTTGATAAACAGGAACATTTGATCTAAAATGTAAGTACAATAACAACGTGAAAATGTACAAGAGTCAACGCCGTATTTTGTGTTATACGTAGGTGCCTAATACGAGTTCGCATTAAATGGCGTGGGTTTATTATACTGCTCGTTTATTCGATTACGACATCTGCAAGATTTTACATTATCGTTCGATGTAACGTCCGCACGGATAGCTTAGCAGAAATAAAATCGACGTCGAACGACACGCAAGAGGGCGGCGACTGGATGATCGCCGTTGAAAATCGTATTGAATAGAAGCGAATCGGTGTAAAACCTAAACGACTGCTTTGTAGCAACGATACACATCCCTATGGGCGCGTCGTTATCACGAGCGTCATTACAAAGCGACCAAGCACATAATGGTCACGAACTTGTAACGATAACGACGTTGCCGGGCTTTTAGCCGACTGCGCGACCATCTCCTTACTATACGAGCTAGAAAGCTCCGAATGGACATTGGACGTGATAATGCGCGAAAGCCCGTTTGACGATCTCGCTCAATTCTAAACACAACTGTCGTTGTACAGACACTCGGCGATACACGGCCCGTCTCGATGCGATACGTACACACGTGTGTACCAAAGGGTTGCACGACACTCGTGGGATGCGAGCGTTCGCTCTCATGAAAAGATGACGGGATACCACCGGATAGAGGTCCGCGAGACGCGATTCCGGAGTCCCGATGTGCGCTACAACGTTGTTAAAATTTATGAATAATGTAGCAGAGTAATGTAGTTTCCTAGTAGTTCGTCGAAAGTAAAATCGCTACCGTCTTACAGAAATTTCACAGAAAACACGATGCTAGCGACTGTTGGAAATTCGGCCGATGAATAGCGGTGGTTGCGCGAGATGGATGCGAAGACTAGAAAAAAAAAAAAAGGGAAACGACGACGAGCAACGATGCAGACGAACGTACGCGAGCCGGCCGGGAAACCAAAGGGAAAGTGCCTTGCACATTGTTGCTGGGACGGTAGAGAACAGCCGGTTTACGCAGTGTAAACGATCTTTCGCGTTGTTTCGTGGTTCGCAGGAAACAAGCAACGTACTAAAGCGTTTTACGACCGGCCTATACAAATTGCAACCACGTTAAAACAATCCACCGCGTTACAATTACAGGCGCAACGAAATCGCTGCTCCGCGCAATCCACGGATATGAGCATTGTTACACGGCTGGCTCGCACCAACGCGGATATTGCCGATTTACGAGCTCTTCACGATCCGCGGCTAACGTCGGGGTCGCCTGTCGTACATCCCCTCGTCGAATCTATACTTTCCGACCGACGGAATTTTCGTTATCCTCCGATACGGTCAACTCCGGCCCGGCTTCTCTAGCGGTGCTTTACGACGCGCCGAATATCCGCTCATACTAGAAGTAATTGCGCAGGTGGAAATTAATTTTCAGTTGGCCCGTTGCCCTACGTGACTTCGATGCTTCGCATTACCCGTCGAATTCCGCTGAATGGAAAATCAACCGCCTCACGATCTAACATTACTCCACGGGAACCTTGGTTTCAGCTGCGACAAATCGCGATGGAAAATTTTAGAAACGTTCGTGTTTAATGATATTCAGACGGAAATTCGTCGCACGAAAGGTCGCGTATAGTTTCGTAATAAAATGGGATACGCGCGATTCCGTCTGCAGCGTGGATTGATTTTGAGAGAGCAAGATTCACAGCTTTCGCAGCCATTATGTGATTCAAATCTCGATATTATTCTATAATCTATTCGCTAGAATAATAGTGTCGGGGCCATGGCGGTTAGAGTCGATCGCATGCCGACCGGAGGCTCGTTCGACTTGCACGCCACCACCCACCAATAAGCACCCTTCGGTATCGTAGTTGCGTACCTTGTGCACCCGCACGTACTTAAACGTACACGCTATCGTCTAGCGGATTTGAGCAGATAGTAGCATGCCAACCGATATTTGCGTCTTCCGGCGTCTCCGATTATTATCGTTCTCTCGAATGCCATATTTGCTCCGTGGCGTAAACGCTGTCGTAGCGAGTGATAAAAAGACGCTGGGATATCGGCGGTAAGGGAGTAGCGACCAAGAGCGCAGGATAGGAGAGAAATACATAGAGCTGAGGGATGAACGACGACACGGCGCGTCTGATTTATGAGCTTCGTAACCCAGACGAGAAGACTGGATACCAGCACTGGCGTGCAACGCCGGCTTCTTCGTTTTGCGGTTCATCATCTTCCGTTTCTATTGCGCTATTTAATCCGCGTTTAGACTTAACAGGATTAATTTTGAAAACACCAACATATATCAAAGATCGTGGAAAATAAGAAAAATTTTCGATCGTCAGGCTGATTATAAAAATCGAGTTTTGACCAGTGGATGGGATAAAATTCGGTATAAAAAATGTATTTTAAAATTTTCGTCGATATACGCGAGATCGGGCGCATCGATGAATGATGAAGCACCGGCAGAATGTTTTCCACGTTGCCTGCGAGGCGACATTAATTTTTCCATCGCTTGCACGATCGCTAGCTTACCTAGTTGCATGTAACGCTTCTATAATGATTTATACGTGTATAAGCTATGAAACACCGATAATTACGGTAATTGCAATTAATCAGATTTATGTGCGTTAACTATAAATCTGATTATATCTGGATATATAGGTATAGTAGTGGTAAAATCTCCGTAAACGTACTAGCCCCGATTCTATCCGAATACAAATTAGAGCGTGAACGCGACTGAACCGATGACTCTCCTTTGTTGATCGAGTCGTGTTTGCCACGATGGAATTATCGGATTCTTACAATTCACGACCGGCTGAAAAATCTGAATATCATGAAGAACCGCGTGGTCCATCATACGAGCTCATTCTCATTCTTTTCCACCGTTTTCTTCGCACGACAGTGGCGTATTCGTTCCCAGGAATCGACAGCTGTGACCAGACAGCGGACGTGTCCGAATAAAATTTTCGGTCACGGTCCCTTGATCCCTGACCGAGGAAATACGACGTCGACGATGACTCGCGCTCCTTTTAAAATTTCAAAGGAAACTTTCCTCTGATTTTCCTTTACGTCGATCGAAGGCCGAGCCGATCTTGCGGTTTGCAGTTAAAACGAATCGCGGCGAGACGATAATTGCGGCGAACGAAGTTAAGCGAAAACCGGACCGGGGACACGGAGAAAACGAAAAGGGATAACGAACGAACGAAATTTATGTCCGGTTTCGAGGTCGTTTCGCGCGACATCGGATCCGCTGCTTTTCGATCGAGATTTTCAAATGGAATTCTCAGCGAAGCAATAGGTTCCGACCTAGGAATCCGAGGGCAAGACCGAGGCCAGAGATCCCCGGTCAGTTTCGACCCGGCACGTAATCCTCGGACGAATCCCCAAGACCAACGGTCTGCTTTCGCCGGAAGCCCTTCGTCCACCGTTCGACCTTTCCTAACCGATCCGAGCACCGGCTCGTTCTCTTTCTTCAGACAATGAATTCGTTCCTAGAAATTTCACTCTGTTTGCCGAACACTCCATCTTTATCGTTTAACGATCGAGTTACTGCGATCGTATGCTGCAAACTTTTCGCGCTTCTCCTCGCTTTCTTGCCCCTAACAAACTTTTCTCTTTCCAACTTTCAACTTCTTTTTTCCGATCCTATCGAGGACAGTCGTTCTCGTCCTAAATCTATTATCCTTGTTGTCGCGTGTACAGGCAAATCGATATCTATTCGTCGTTCGCGCCAGATCTACCAACTCGCGATCGGTCGGCTTGCGGCGAAAAAACGTTTGCCACTATCGTCGCCAATGTACGGATATCGAACGTTATTCGGATTAAGTTGGAAGATCGGTGGTTTCTCTGGAGCTTATACTTCAACGGTGAATCGAGAACACCTCGGAGACGCCGGAGGCAAACGGGGTCAGGAAGGAGGTCTCGGGTCAAGATGGGGATTAGGATCTCCAGGGGTCACCTTGCGAAACTCGACCCAGCACTATACGTCTAACCCATAAATTATGTCCGTCTAAACACACAATTCCTCTATGAGTAGCTGTCTAGAAATGTTTGAGTGGGTGGAAAATACGAAGAGAGGAATCAAATATCCTGTCGATCCATTTTGCAATTTCCATTAAAACGCGCTGATAGAGTGGCGAAAAATCTCGCTTGTTTGTCATCGAGGAAAATCATGGTGCGTCGAAATTTGTCCTAGGTATTAGATTGTCCGAAAACTGTTTCTTTCGCAAAAGTGTTTTTTACAACAGTGCACCTTCATACAAACGTGAAACCAGGTCTGTGAAATGTCGCGGTGTTTATCTTGTGGCGGCACTCGGGAACAATGTACATCACCGAAGCGAAGTGCCTAATGAGCCATCAATATCCCAATGTTCGAGAAGAAGGCGTGCGTGACAACGGTCGCGAACAAACGTGTGGATAGTGGGTATATTGAGGGGCGACAAAAAGAAAATAATCGAATGTGATCGACAGTTAAGTTCGAACCAGGAAGCGATAAAGTCGAGTCGTAGCCGCGCAGCGAGATTGACTAGCGAAATGAAAGCGATACGCGACGCGATTAAAACAAGACACTTGTTAATAAATATATTGTTAACCTAAACACCGAGTGATTATTTATCGCAGTACACCCAATATCACCTCAATCTCAATAGAACAAAATGGATCGTACGTAATTCGACAAAATAATATAAAACAAAAAATATTGTGTGTCTATTATTTCCTTATAAAACGAAAGAAACTTTTCGGACAACCCAGTACATACTGTTTGGTGTTACCTGCTCGATATCTACGCCTACGTGTCCCCATGTCGTAAACGCTCCTTCTTCTCTTTTATGGGACGTTTCTTATTTCCTGCTCCAATCGTACGTCCTTCTCGAATGATATTTTATACAGACATTCATTGTGAACGTCATTTTTGATTATCCACTCGAGAGAAAAATGTCTCGCTGAACAAACCGCGTTTCATAATTTTCATCGCTGTGATAGCGCGATAAGGAGTGGTTTATAGCGCAATTATATAGTCAGCGAGCTACAGCGTCGAGCGTTATTTCAATGGACGTGTCAAATTTATTCAGACAAAGGATTCACATCGTTAAGAGGATACGCATAAATATTTGATAACAGGATGCGATAGGAAGCGAACTCGATAGGAAGAGGGTGCCGTGCGTGTATCCTTTATCGGGACCATAGGTTTGCTAAGAGAACATACCGTGTGTGTGTGTGTGTGTGTGTGTGTGTTTAGCTATGCGCATAGTTCACATACCGACCCTTCCTCGCATGGTATGTTATAATTAGTGCTGTAGCGAGCGCACGCAACATTGATATGTCCACGAGCTTCCGAATACTTCCTTAACGAGATGGCTTTGTAAACAACGAGTTAAGTTTTCGCGTGCCTTTTCGATCTGTCCTTTTCCCTCTTTTTCAGATCACCGAGCCGATTAAATGTCGTCGTTGAAATCGAGTTACGACGTTCCAACGTACCGAGCTTTTTAAATCGAGGTCGAAAAACCGGTGAAATCTAATTGTTTCCATATTTCATATTCCACGCGAAATGGCAACGCGTTTGCCCCGCAACGTCCATCCCGATAGAATCGGCCCTTTGATCAGCCATCACGGGGCGCAAGAAAGTCGGGCTGTCGATTAAATTTGCATTTAGAAATCCGATTATCGCGGATTCAAATTTTTTAACGCGGACAGCCGGGCGTGGTAGGCAGCGACTGCCACCTAGGTCGGCCGCTTTTAAATTCAAATTCTACGCGACGTCGATTAATTACAAGACGTCCACCAAACGCAGCTCTATACCCCCCGCGGATCCAAACGTCAAACCGTGTTTCTCTTTTCTGCCTTCCTTTCTTTTATCGCGTCGTTTGCACGAGCTCACGCTCTGCCATCGTTTCCTCCGGCATTTGCAAAGCCTTGCACGCAGTCGCGATACGCGCGACAAACCAAGGTGCGAACGGTAACGGTTTCGCAGAAGGCGTCGAGGGATGAATAAAGGGGCGAGTTAAAGCGCGTCAAGGGAGTGTCGTTTCCTCTTGCCAGGTTTCCACGCAATAATCGTTACCGTGAATAGTTCGCGACCTACCTCGAGAAAAAGAGTCGTCGAATGTCAACACGCGCCTGAAGCGTCGCTGTGTGTTTGCTCCAGCTACGTATCTCTATCAAAGCGTGGTAACGTCACGTCGCGTCTCGTCTAATCGCTACAACGTATCGTGACGATCTTTGCGCACCTAATTTATAGATGAGATCGTAGATCTCGCGGTGGCTCCCGATTGAAACCAATAACTCGAGCCCAGCGGATCGAGAATATATCAATTAATCACGCGCGGTGTGCAGAAGTTGGCGCGGATCTTCCAATGGCGCAGTTACATCGATGCCGGTACAGCGAAGAGGCGTCGCGACGGTTATCAATTATTCGCCGATAAAGCTGCCATCCAGAAGCTGCTCTCGCTCCACCCACGTCGGTGCCCCTTCAGACACCGATCCAAATTTATCGACGCGCTATAATTACGTGCCACGAAGTTGATTGTGCGTAGCTGCGGTCCGCATTAGGCGTGTACGCCTCGCTGTTACGAAGAATTCTGATCGACGTATTGTCGCGCCTGTCACCTTTATCTCTCACTCACTAGGAACTAGTTGTAGAGCGTAGATGGAAAGTATGCAAGCCAGCTAAACGAAAAACCGCAGCTTTAGACGAGACATCGTTGAAATTCCATAGAAATTGAAAATTTATTCGACCGTATCCGCGGTAAAGTATCGAGAAGCGAAGCTACCGCAAAAATAAAAAATAACAACGATAAAAGATCTGTGCGATAAAATCCGACCGCGTCAATTAACGCTGTTCTTTTGAAACCGCGAAACGTTGAAAAACAGCCACTGAGAGGGAAAAAGAAGAGGGTGGGGCAGAGGGGGAAAAAAAGAACCTCAGCGATGTATTAATCGCCAGGAATCGTTTATTTCCTCGGGCATTCAGCAGTCTCTGGGTAGTTGAGGTAGCTAACCGCTTGAAAAATGATGCAACATCGTAGCGTCAGCAGTGACGGTGCCGAATTCTAGAGCCACCGACGAAGAAGCAAACCGCGGCAGCCGTGCAAGTTTAATTGCGAAACTTCCCAAACTATCGCGAATTACGGGAAATATTGAAAAACGCCAGTAATATCACGGCCGTCCGTTCGGTTTGCGGCTGTTCTATTTTTATCCAGGTATTCGCTCTGCGTCGGTCGAGATATTTGGCGAATAGAAACGAACGCATATATACGCGAGCAGCCAGAAAACAGGCCGTGGTCGTGATTAGGAGATTCAGCAAACAGAGGTAAAGATCGTCAAAACCATAGACCACCGGTACGTATCTGCCTCTACTCGTTGTATCGCGTGACCGTGACACGATTAAAATTGCTTGAATGATCGTTTCAAAATAATTCAGAATTTTTCGTTTCGTTTAGCCGAAGCGGTTTTTATCGATAAGAGGTTTTTCAAAGAAATGCTACTAAACCTAGCGTCTGGATAAGAATTATCGCGCGAAAGGTACCAAGTTCTATTTAAATCCAATGCGGCACGGTACACGGTTCGTTAAGAAAAATCATAACGAGTAATCGGTCGAGATAATTGTCAATTAAGAGGGATTCGTGTTTCATCCGATTGTATTTCCAAAGAAATACCTTGCAGGCGTCATTTTGACCTATTGTGTAGCGCCTACTCTTCGTCTCTTTCTCCTTCTTTTCCTTTTTCTTTACTCTTTTCATCCGAGCGAGAAAAATTATTCCGAACGCTGTAGCTGCATTTAAATTCACCCCTTCCACTGATCTGGTTTCCTTCCAATTTTCAGGTTCATTAAGTAAAATTATAGATACGCGATCGAGCGAAATAATTGTCAATTAAAACGTTTCGTATTTCATTGATCCGCAAGTTCGAAAGGGTCGCGGCGGCGACGGCCAGCTTTTAATTAATAACCGTTTCAATTAAGACGCGTCCAGTCGTTTAGCGATCCGACGTGACAGCGATGGTGGCGACGTATATGGCCGCGTAAAATTTTCCTCGGAGAAAAGAAACACGCGGAACTGCTGCGGAAACAGCAGGCCTTTATGAAGGTTCCGCGGTGGCATTATTGCGGCCAACTCGCAAACGGGAGAAGCTCGCGGTCGCGTCCGCAAAACGGAATGCAGAAAGGAATTTGGAGTTCGAGTGGCAAGAGGCGAGCGAGGAACGAGCAGTGACGTACGTTTAATAACGCGGACCGGCTTGTATCTGCAGCCGTCATGGTGTACGGGCATTGTAATGGGAAAGAGAGGGCGATCCGACCGGCGTCGTTTACTGCATACTAGTCGCGCGAGTTGCGAATTCCTCAAACGCCATGAATTTTTCGTCACCGCGGCCAACCAAAGCGGCAGGTCGTCGGTCGTCGAGACACCGCACGGATTTCAGCGCCGCATCCTCCGACACAATCTCGCTCGATCGCGTAAATTAACCAACTCGCCAACCATCTTACTGCGTACTAACAAGAGCAAAGAACGAATCACTCACGTATACAACGGCACTCCAGCCTCGTTCTTGAACCAAAAGACCATGTGCAGGCTGTCCTCTCCGGGTGGAGTAATGTCGCATGGCAGTTCCGCTGGTTTTCCTTCCACGACGCTGATATTGACCAATGGTACTGCAAACGAAAATAGACGGATGGTATCGTTAAAAGGTTGCATTCGTTGTCGTTACTCGATTTCGATTTCGATTTCGCGGCCGAATTGGATCGGTGGAAGAAAATTTCAGCGCAAGAGAAGATGGACAGAGTCGACGAATATCCGGGCCGCATTCTTCGATAGCGAAAATCCGGATATTCGGATGCAAACACAATTGAACGAGGATGATGTTGGGCAGCGATATGTAAAGCGCACGCGGTATAGGATTAAGAGATCCGCTTATGAAATTCGGTTTGGACGGACTGCCGTAAACTAGTCGTAGCATCCTGCTTGCACAAGACGATCTTTCGAGCAGGTAAATGGAAAGCACGAAGGTCTGATCATACGGAACGAGAAAATCCTTCGGGAATTTCCGGTAGGCTATTTCGAAGAAACGAGTTTCCATTCGATTCGGTCCGTTGCTTTCGTTTTCTCCACGCTGGACGATCGAAACAAGAATCGAACCTGCAACTATGTACCAAGCGCCACGTCCGTTCGAGAATTTCACCAGAGACTTTTTTTTCTCTTCTCCACTTATATACGAACGAAAGAGACTCCGAGAGTGTCCGAGTGTCCCAGTTCGTCGAATCCGATTTGTCGCGGTCGTTTCACCCTCTTGTTTATCGAGCGTGACGCATGCCACGAATATGGACGTAGATGCATGAAAATTTCCGTTTATCGTCGATAAATCTTTCTCTCTCTCTCTCTCTCTCTCTCTCTTTCTCACTTTCTCTCTCTTTCTTTGGTAAGCGATCGTCCGCGACGCTCGAAAACCTAAACCGGAAGGATTAGCTAGCGTTTCGCGTTTACTCGCTGGTTATAGCATCCCCGTCTGGTATAAATATCGCTTAGGGGTGACTGTTTACCATATAAACGCCCCGGAGCTACGGTACTCATTTGAATTCTCGGTTTTTCCACGTTGTAACGAGCTCAAGGTACGTGCAACAAGCAGCAGTTACCTCTTCTCGGGTGGTAACGCGGCTGCTGCCACCGCCTCGTACCTACTTTCCACGTTAAAAGTAAGAACCCTCGGGAAGCTCCTTCCTGGATTCGTTATAATTTCATGCGCGTATTTCGCGGGTTTGCTTACGATTTAACGTTTGCTTTTAGCTCAGGATACATGCGCGCGCCATCCTACTGCCTGGAATTTTTCATAAGCGTCACGCTTCTTTCCCTGCAAACTGCGTAATTTGATTAGCCCTGCGTCGCTATTGCTCTTAACGGCTACATCGTCCGCGTCCTCGCAAAATTAACTACCAAAGTGTGCGAGCTAGCCTAACGGCCCCGTGTAATTAACGACGCGGTCCGTCCGATTCCACGTCGTATCCTGGGCGCTACGACGCGACAGCAGCTGATCCTCCGTGGCCAGCGAAATACCTAAGAGACCTATAGCGGTGGCAGCTTAATTCTGTTGATTTTACTTATTTATGTAAGCGGCGTATCTACGTCGTTGGACACGAAAGCGACCGCGCCACGGCCATCAATCAGCCGCGAACAGCTCGCGCGACCGCGTGTAGTTTAAATAGCAGAGAAGCCTTGAAAGCCGTTTCGATTAATGAAATTCCGCAACATGGCCGCAATTAACCCTCAAAGACCCGAGGCGCTGGTCGAAACGTCCAGCAGCGTGCTAATGGCGGACGCGGCTCGTGTCGCATTCGAAACGCATTTAATGAATTCGTTATCGACCGGAATCAACGTTTGCATCGGCGCTACGAACGCCCGGACGAAGAAGCGTCACGGCAAACTTCGAATTTGCATCGGTGGAATTTTCGGACGTCCTTTCGTCGCCGTTCTCGGCCCAGGGTCCTTTGCCGAAACGAAAACTTTAACCTGCGGTGGCCTCGGTGTCTTAATTAAAACCGCGTAAGTTTTCTGATCACGGCGATTGAACCAAGCGGCGCCGATCGATGAAGGCGAGAAGCGTGACGTCGCGAAAGATTTGGAGTTCAACCGCGTGGAAAATGCAATGCCGCGGGCTTCTGTTTTCCATTAGAGTCCAACGGCACACGTGTCGTACGGAAGATTGAGCAAAAGTTTCCAAAGTCACGAGTAAAAAGCGAAACTTTTCCTTGGATCTTAGTAGAGCTTCCCATCCCGGCGAGTTTTGCGTCCAACTTTTCGGGTCGAACTCGTCGAAAACTTACGGCCACTCGTCATCGTTGATCACCGCGACGCTACAACAGGGCCAAGTATTTTCATAAATCTTCCACGATGACACGGATTGATCGTACGATCGAGGTGCGACATAACGATTACGTTCTAATCGTTCGCAAGCCGCTGTGCGACTATCGCGCGTCAATTCGAATTCAAACGGTCCGATATCGATGCAAATTTCATGGGACCGGCGCAACATGCGCTTGGCTTTCACACGGTCCAATGCAGGCCGTAACGCCAACTTTGCCATGCGTTTCCAAATCCTCTCTCTCTCGTCTCTTTCTCTCTAGTTACGTTCAAGGCAAATACGCTTTTACGATATTTTCATCCTCGAAGACTATCGCCTCGCTTTGCTCTACGCGGCAAGCACGTTTTCCACAAGTACAACTCGCAATAAAGAGAAAACTGTGACTTTGCATCGAGAAACTATGCGGAATCGTTTAATTTTATTCAAGCACATCCGATGTATCGTTCCCGAGGCGACTGATACACCAACAATACAAGTTTATCCAAAATTCGTGCGACTGTTAACATCAGGAATAATATTAATGATAAACGCAACGAAAATACGTCGAATACGAGACGAGTTTGGCCACCTGCTCGATCTACGTTCGGCTCGGTTGAAAATGAATGGAAAGGGAGAGACGGAGAACGGAAGTTACTAAGAAGCATTTGTCAAGCGCATTAACCCCACGATGCATGGCGGTGCAAGATCGATGATTCGAGTGCGACCCACGTTCGCCGAAGGACCATTCATCCTGCAATGTTTCCACGAGGAGTAGTCGAGACAACGAGGGAGGTAGAGCGTCGCGACACCGAAGGGATAATGGGGTTCGTTTTAACAAGGCAAACGTTACGATCGTCAAAAAGAGTATGCCATCTTGCTTGCAAATTAACTTCAGTCGGAGGACCGGTTGTTAGGCGCTATTATACCGACAATTCGTACAGTCGGATGGATATGCGACAGAACATATAGAAGGGTGAGAAAGAGAGGGAGAGAGAGGGAGAAATAGAGAAAGAGGGAGAAAGAGAATCGTAAAAGGGACAGGTTAGATACGTAGGAGCGAACGACGAGTCCGTTATTTACGGAGAGTCGAGTGTGCTCGGTGCCCCTCTCGCAGTTTCCAACGACAGAACCCTCCGATGTGACCGACCGTTTTACACACGTTAAGCGACATTGTCTACGCTTATTGTCGTGCTCCGTCTCTTCCATATCTGTTTCGTACGGCGCGGCGCTAACTCGAAGAGGGAGGGCTATAGCAGAGGACGCGCAGCGAATTAGAGTCCTGTTAATCAGTTGCTTAATTCCTTGCGCAGGTGCGTCGCGTCGTCGCATTACGAGATACGAGGAACCGTAATTCTGCTGTCTGATTTTCTCTATCCTTGTCTCGTTTTCGATAGAGAAGGATCGTAATTTAATATCGGCCAATTTGTCCGACGTTCGAGAGAACGCGACCGACAGATTCCATAGATTCGTTTCGGCGTAAGAACGAGACGATGAAAGAAACAGGAGGAGCAGCAGTCAGTTTATAAATGGAGGCTTGTCTTTGTCATCGAGGAAGATTCAGTGGAATCTGACGCATGGGCAGCCTAGTGTTGAAATTTTGCGTAGTCCCGGGAACGGAGAGGGGCATCGTTTAAAAGGGAGAAAGGGACGAGGAGAAGAAGCGGGAAGGGTAGAAGAGGAGGTAAAGATGGCGAAGAGACCCGAAGGGTGGCATCGGGGGGCTTACGCTTTATTGCGTATTTACATATTTTCACGGAATCCCCTCGACGTTTCATAAAATTCAACGTCTTTACAAGGGTCGGCGCGATCCCGTTCCCAGGACGCTTCGTCGACACTTTATACCTTTGAATTTCTGCGACAAAGATTTTCCCCCTTACTGGCAGTTAGAGTGGAGCACGAGTCGCTAGCGTTCCCTCTTATTTTTCGAGGGGATCGGTTCAACGAAACAGACCGACTCGCTCGCTCGGAGAAAAAGCACATTGCTGGATCGAGTGAATTTAAAATTGATCGGCGATGCTTTCGAGTATGTAAATCGCGTTTGGCAATTACCATCGAATGTTTCGAGAATTTTTCACTCGCCTTCTCTCGCTACAGCGAATGCAAAGCAAGAGCAACTAACGCTGGAAACTTGTAGATTGTGTTTCCGTCTGGAGGAACAAAGCGGAAAGTTTCTCGTGATACGGGTGTCGCGGTTCAAACTTTGCGTCGAATTTCGCGGCTCCAGGGTTAAACTCGAAACGATCCGGAAGATGCCGGAATCAAGAACGGATCAGAATCGCGGACCACCGATTCTCGTCGTACGGATCCGTAAAATCGAGTCGCTTTAAATTAATTAGGACGTTTACGAGCGCCCTGGTTCGCACGGTATTTCAGGCGCGACTAGAGCCTCGTAAAATTCGACGGCAGGCTAAATTAAAGCTGCGACATCGCCTGGGGCGATGTATCGAAGTTAGCCTCGTAGGTTTCAAAAATTCCAAAAATCTACGGCTGATATCACGATGGCCAAGGAATTTTCGTACCGCGAATCGAGTATGCTCTGAACTGACTGTATCGCGAGAGGAATGTAGTTTGCTGGCAAGCAGGCTAATTGAGATGTCGGCCTCTAGAGAGTAGAACGAATAGTTCAGCTTACCCTCATTTCCGTTTCCTCCCCTTCGAGATTCCCCGTCGACCAGCCGTGGCGCGCTTAAAGCGTAACGACGTCGCTTCCGAATTATTAATAGCACCTTATCCCTTGGGAGCACCATTGTTGTCCGAGGTCTAGACCCTCTCGGCGTCGTCTAGTGGGTGACGACTGCCGATGACGATTGCGCTAGATCTTCGCGATGGATATAGAAACGTACACACCACTCCAAGGGGAGAGTGAAAGCCGCGCAGAGGGAAAGACGCGCGTCGAGGGATTTACAGCTGCGTGCGCTCGCTCGTCAGAAAGAAACGGTCGTCCTTGTTTCGAAACGACAGCCACCGTTGACAATATGTAGAGTCATCGAACACGATGACAGGATCGATGAAACGTTGAATACTCTAAACTTTATCGACGCGCATTGGCGCGCTGCGGAATATTAACATGCAAGCTTCCACCGATCACCGCGACAAGTTCGACGTGCAAAACCAAAGAGTCGTTAATCGTGGTACAGACGACAGACGCTGTAGCCTCGAGACTCGGTGTGGAGTCGTCGTTTAGGCCGGAGATAGAAATCGGGTGAATTTCACGCGGATTTTCGCGGATGCTCCTTCCGAAGGTTCTCGTCGTTGAGGAGCGCGCGTTCGAGTTACCGCGCATAACGTCGTCGCGTTATTTCGTTCGAACGAATACTCGACGAGCGTCGAGTACGACGTCCTCAGGTTTGGAGCAACGGTTAAGAAACTGGCTGAGTTTTCGAAAAGAGATTAAGATTATGGGCGAGGTTACCCGGCAGTTGGTAGACGGAACGTACAGCCTGTCCGACGAGGCAACGTAACGTTACGTCGCGTGGATGTCTGTCGCCGGTGTTACAGGCTGTGCAGTTGCCGTTGCATTGTGCAAAGCCGGCACCCGGCCGCGAGACACTGAGTTACGAGCCACGGAAGGGAGGTCGCGACCACGTCCGGTTGTAATGCAGTTTGCGCAACAATAGGAGCCACAATAGGCCAAGGGAGCCACGGTAACGTCGCTCTCCCTTCGGAGACGTTGGCCTTTGACCGAGGATCAAAGCGTTGTGCTCCCTCTCGAACGTCCGACCTCACATTATCCTTGCTGGCCGCAGTCCTTTAACGGACGACTGAGATCGACCGGATTTCGCGGTTAATGAAATTTCGCAATGACGCCACGTCGCGACGCACCATTGTCGTTTTTATTAGTTTGCGAGTATTAGCGTTTACCTTTCGATCCGAGGAGGAATTCGAGCGTGCATGGAGCACGACGCGACCTGGCGCGCCAGTCCATGTTTCGATGACATTTTTCACCGGGGTCGCGAGAGCGTACCGTTTTCAACGAAGCGTACCGAGCCGCGAGCTTTCGCAAATGGTGCGAACAACGCCGTTAAAATGGACTCTGGCAAACACCGCGAGAACCAAAGCAATTTGATGGTAATTTTCGTTTCTCCGCGGTGTGCAGAGATACGATCGATGTGCTTGCATAGGTGGGACCTTATCGATCGCGCGCGAATTTACCTGTAATTATGAGGAAACGCGATTCGGTGCAGCAGGTCGCAAGTTTAACGAACTGGGACGAAACTGGTTCGAACGCGACATCGTCGATCGCGCGCAACCGAAAAAACTCCGTCATTGGCACGGAGCAAAAGTTTCGTGGCAACGATCGGCCAAAAAAGGACGCGCAAGGACCATCATTTGAATACCGACCGAGTTCCGGATCAGAATTTCAAACGAGATTTCTGTTTAAAGTATGCTTAATCAACGTACTTTTGCCGAAACTTTGATCGTTGCTCGTTAACGGATGTATTATACTCTGCTTTTTCCGGCGAGGTCGTTTCGTTTATCGCCATCGACGAGAAACTCGCGAACGGATCTCGTTTCTCGTCGTTTCCACCGTCAAGGAAAACTCAACGAACGAAAGAAGGAAAAGAGAGAGAAGAGAGCGGGTCGAAAGTCGATCGGTTTAAACCCGAGCGCGCGAGAAAAAGAACTATCGATTCCAGACGACGAAGCTCATTGCGAACGGTCTAGGGCTACATTCGTATTTTACTTGCGACGCGACGGTCGCGTGCAACTTCCAAACGGAATCAATGGCGAAGTAAACGTGAACGTCGGTCGACAGCGTGAAATTGAATTAATCCTGAATTAAGAAATGGCGCGCAGGGTAGAACAAGAGCAAAAGAACCGCGAGACGAGCAAGAATTCCGATGTTAGGTAAATCGGAGAGTACCGGACGAGATGGTCGCGGCCAGAGTACGGATAGACTCCTCTCGCGAATGTTCTTCGAAAACTTTAAATAACGTTTGTAAACTCCGGCCAAAGTAATTCGCGTAAGAAAGCTAGATTCGGTACTCGCGGTGAGTGGCGAATCGAGTTTTCAAGTTGAAGAATAATATCGCGTTTTCGCGGACGATTATATTACGATCGGGTTGCCATTTACTCGACGTTGCTACGTCGTCAGCAGGATGCCGGAAGTCAAACGATCGATTACAAAAACCGACACGACGCGACAATCGCCGTGTCTGTGAGCTCTCGTTCAACAAGTTCCGTCGCTTTACTCGGGAAATAATATCGAGAAATTAATCAACGATTTTCAACCTTTCCACCCGCTGAACGTTAATTCGTTTTCTGTTTTCTGCCGAAGGTCAACGACGGTCGAGTGGTTCTCTCGAGCGGATACAAACACAGCCACGTTGCGCTCCTTAATTAACTTACTATCCCGTTAAATTACGTTCTAAGTAATAAAGCGAGACGAGTTTCTTGATCCGTCGAGCGCCCCGCGATCGCTCGTCCTTCACCTTTCACTGTGTTAGGGCACGGACTTTGAGTCCTGCTCGAACGAAACCAATTACTCGATCCTCGATTATGGATATTTGCTTGTCGCGCGCGTCAATACCGTCACTTAACAAGCAAATACCCAGATCGAAGCGAGTTAGATAGGGGTCGAATCTACATCATCAATGGACCACTACCACGGTGAAATACCGCGCGTGACAATAGCGAAACGGCGTGCAAATTCTGTACGTGAAACGTTCGGCTGTTTCTCGGTGATAACAAGAACCATCGCTTTAACGCTTCGATTACTTGCCGTTTACAGCCTAGTGAAATTATTAGGGTTCATGGCGAGCAAAGTGACGTGGTCCATCGCGTCCACGGTATAATTAGCGCAACGACAACGATGAAATACGATTTTCAGGATATGGCGCGAGTCGCGTGATCGGCGGCAAACTATTTCCTACCGTCGCAGAAACTATAGGAACGTGTGACGTCGCGACACAGCGGTCGGAAACAAAGTGATCCGTAAATAGCGCGAAAAAGCTATTTCGCGATCGATTTCATTCGAATCTAGAACAACGACCATTTCCGTGTGCGACGGTATCGGGTTTCGGTATAACGCGCACCGAGCCCACATTCTGCCGGTTTTTCTCTCGAGCCGAGTCGAACCGAACCAAACCGAAAAACGGTGAACGCGAGCGAATTCGATCACGCGGTGATCTCCCGGTTTTGGCTGAACGCTCGAACAGCGACATCGCGCGTAGACTGTGGGTGCGATTCGACGCGCGCGATATCGCTTACTTTTTGACTCGGCATGCACGATGCACGCGCACAGCTGCGGCTGCCTGTCGAGTTCCGACGGAAGTCGATCCCGCGCCAGCGAACCGTATCGCGTGCGACATTTGCGGCTCGTTTTATCCAGCGCTAACGAAACGATTCGTCCGAAAGGGAAAATAAGCGCGAGAACGTCGGAACTGCGTTGGCCAGGCGACGCTAATACGACGCATCGCATCCCGGCAAAAATCTTCCGTCTGCTGGCGAACGACGATGTTCGATCGAGCAGCAAGAGTGTACCAGCCGGTGGTAGCGTGCTAATTAAAACCGTGAATAATTGACCGTTCGCCGCTTTCCAATAATTAATTCCATCGTCGGTGATAACGTCACGATTCATTCCGTATAGAGCGTAGGGAAAATGCAACTGGATTCGTGTGGCCGCGTACCGTCTCTCGTCACCTATACGCCGCACACACCCCGCCGCTTTATCCGCGCTTCGATATTCCTGACACGCCGACACGTTGCACACCGTTTGTACCGGCCGATTTCCCTACGTATCGACTCAACTTGCGCTTGTTATTTCCATAAACTAATACGATCGTTTAACGGTCTGTCAGTTGACTGAGCTTCGTGTCGCACCGTGCAACGCATCGTACTACGTGGAAAATTCCCGGTCGGAATCGACGAGCCACGACTGTCAATCTATGCGCGGTAACGTCGCCCGTGAAATTTTATCTTTCGACTAACCTTTATCGCGTCCTTCTTTTTCCTTTTGTGTGAGTCATTCAGCTTGATCGGCGGCGCTTGTTTCAAATAATTCACGTACGAGTCGATAGGCTTTACCGCGTATTATCTGGGAGAACGATGTGGCAAACAATGTCACGCGTTTCCACAGAAATATTTTTCCTGCTCACGACCCTTGATTAATATATACTGAATATATTCAGCTACAAAAAGGGCATTCGTTTATTTTATGACCTTGGCGCGGAAGATAAATTACGAGAAGCATTTGCAGCCAACCAGGGGACGTTGACTGTGATTTTGCGTTGCAACGAACGTAAAGGATTACCGCGTGTACCCGAAATTTCATTTCGCACCCGGTACATTTCGAAGGACTGGCGCTGAAATTTGCAAGATTATCAAAGAAACAACACGGTTTAATTGCGCGCGAAAAACGTCTCGTTATGTTAATGAGATTTTCGTGCGGCTAATAAGCGCGTCAATCGGAAGAAAAGGCGCCCGCGTTCAGCCGCCGAGTCCGCAGGAGAACGACACGGAAACGAGTTCGCTCGTTTCCGAGAGAAGGGGTAACCGCGACTCGATAGAGTGGCAAATGCTAAGAGAAATAGAGCGAATAGGTGGGACGATCGTGTGGCGAAAAAGGCGGCCAGTGAAAGGCAACTCGGGAGAAAGAGAAGAGAAGAGTCGTGGCAAGCGCGTAGATTGGCAGCTGCAGGCGGAAATAGAGGCACCCGGAGCACGGATCGAGCGACAGGAACGCTCGATTGCCGGACAGACAGAGAGGGAGGAAAAAATTAAGAGCAACGAGGAGTTGAGAGCAAAGAGGACAGCGGATCGAAGTACGCGCCGCGTCGCGACCTGCCAATTCATGGCCGCGTCGCGAATATCGCACTCGATCGCTGGACGCGTCGACATTGAGATATCGCGAATTATCGCGCCGCCAGTCTGTCGTTGGTTTCGTTCATTCGTAAAGCAAACGGTTCCGGTCGACCTAAGCGCACCGACGCGTTTCCGGGGCAAGGAATCGCCTTTCAAGAACGTGTCAATAATTTCGCGATTACGATACGTAACCAGATGGTCAAATCGATCGGTGGGACAGGATCAGGTTAACGCAGTCCTTAGGTAAATCTCAAAATTCAACACTATTCTCAAATTTCAGGCGGAACTAACTTGGAGTGCAGGAAACCTAACGTAAGCTCTGGACTCGATTTATCACGCAGTTATCGAGGAATTGTTAATAGAAATCGGTGTATTTTAACACAGTGACATACAGCGGATTTGAAAACAGAGGGTTTTAATTTTATGCTCCTTCCTGAAACAGGAAAACTATATTCAAGAACTGTGCCAAAATTGGCACGAAATTATATCGAAATGTGACGAAGTAAATTTATTAATTTCTGCAAAACTGTTCACACAGTGTTTTCCCGAATGCTAATGAAGAAATAGGTTCACTTGCAAATTTTCTAGGAAGCTACGGGAAGCAGCCGACATCGCGATATCGCATATTAGATATGTTTAGACGTATCAATAGCGAGCGATGATACATTCGAATAAAAAATAAAATAAAATAAAATAAAAAACAAACCGATATACAAAAAAGAAAATGCACAATTGTTTGAAATTTATACCAAGTTTGATTCGTATTAATTGCGACTTTGATTCACTTATTCTTGTTAAGTAATTTCCTCGATTTTGACGAATTTCCTTTGATAATTATGAATTCTAGAAATAAAATGTCGTAGTTTTATTCAATTTTCCAATGACATGTTGTACATATTTGAAATAAATTTTTACTGCCATACTTTTAACAAAGATATTATTATGCAATTTACAAAGTAGAATTTATTTAACGTTATAACATCTGTTAAACGAACTTATATGTCCGTCCTTACATTTTGCTTTTAATAATACTTTCCGCTTTATAACTTACATTAAACAAAACGCTACGAGTGGCGACGTTGTCAGGTCCGCTACTTTAATTAATTACGTTAGTCAGTTTAATATTCTATTTTTTTTATCGCAATTACTTATATTAACGTTTTAAAAATTAATATAGATGATGATAAAAATTATTACTTCTACTTCCATAGTATCATAACATTTTTATATTTATTATTTATTAACGAACTTCAATTTGACTGGAATAGTTGGTCAAGAACTAGTCAAGAACGTGCGTCGACGCACCGCTGCTACTCGCCACAACCCGAAACTAATTTTGCAACGCGCAATTTGCGTTAAACCAGCGATTGGCATACGAACGTCGAGTGAAAAATTGGTTCGTAAATGGACGAAGAAAGCGAATCGTTTTCGCGGCGATAGCAAATATCGATGGCTGAAAATAAAGTCGGCTAAATAGAAACTCGTCTAAAGACTTTAACGTCACAACGCGGAATACGCTGAACCGGTTATTTACGCGGTTTTAATTAAGTCATACGGAAAGCCTCTTGCGAGCATAATAATATTCCGCAGCTGATACTATCGGTTATTTGAAAGGTGGGTAAAACGTAGAGAAGACAGTGCGGTCGACCAGAATCGTTTGGAGTATTCGTCGAATCATTGTAATTAAACGTAAACAGAGCTGTAGCCGTATGCGCGTGTTTCAGAAGAAAAGAGGAAGAGAGTGGAAATGAGAGAGAGAGAGAGAGAGAGAAACGTTGAAGAACTGTCAGTAATTGCCAGACCAAAGAGCAAAGATAAAATAGTGTTTCTTTACGAAGTAAGAGATCACGGGAGGTTCACAGGTGATTCCGTGCATAGGGAAATTCAGAAATTCCGGTAAAATTCTTAATGTAATTACGTAGGATCAAAATGAAAAGGGAGAAAGATACGTTCGATACGTCTCCGTAATTCCGTCAAAGAGGAGAAAACTTGTAACCTCTTTCGAGTGTTCTCTACGTAACCTTACAACTGCTTCTCGTTTCGCTCGTTAAAATCGCGAACCGACCAGCGATCTCTTTTTGACTCGATATTTCCAACCGACGTCGAAGACTAATCTAAAAAATGAATTCGGTACTTTTCATTTGAAAATGGACAAAGACTCATTTACCTGGATTCCCGTTAGGAGTTTAACGTGGCTACGTGCTCGTAAAAATTAATGGATCTCCTAGAGATAAAAAATTCGCGTAATATTCCAAAGCTCTGTAGACCTTTCTCTAATCGGAAGAAAAGACGCCAGTCCGCAGGAGACCATAAACGCTTCCGGTCATTCTAAATTTATCTACGATCGCTTTCGGAAACAAAATAATCAATTTCCTTTCGACACTATCTACACATCTTGGCGCACACTCTACGATCAAATGAAGAGGCCTTTCACATTTCCACAGAGACAGTTACCAGGATTGTTTTCGTTCCGTGTCGCTCCATCCGTCTCGTAATAATCTGCCTCAGTGACGACCTGTAACGTCCGGCCTTTATTTCCGGCTCGTTCGTTCCACCATCTTTCTCGTTACCTCATCATTGCCGCAATGTTACGTTACACGTGCGCGAGTGCTCGTTCCCGTTCACCGCGTACACCCACATCCATTGTGTCGCGCGTGTTCGAATAATTCGCGACGACCGAGACGCTCCGTTTATCGAACCGACTTCAGTCATTAACACCGCTGCCGTGGAAACACCGCTCGTTGCCTTTGAATATTTATATACATACTATCAACACGTACCATGGCTCTATTTGTCATCCCTTATCGCCATTTCTGTCCTCCAGCGACGTCGCGTTTTGCTTGCCAACGAATTCTCGATCAACCCAAACGACCGTCGAAACACGCCGCCAAGACGAAGGATCGAACGTGTCGGTGGATGGTTCGACCGGTCGTTGATTTCGGGTTTCCGCACCCGGATCGATAAACGAGACTTTAGAATGTTGGCCTTATTAGTGCGGTTAATTCGGTGAAACGAGAGAGTGGGCGAAAGGACAGGGCAAAACCGTTTGAATGGCGCATCGGTTAAGCCGAGAATGATTGCCTCTAATTCCTAGCCAGCAGAGTAACAAGAAACTTCCTAATGCTTTCAACATGTTCGCTGCTGGTCGGTATCAGAGCTGACTCGCGGTAGTCGGTTTTTGTAGGGCGCGCACCGTGGGAGTCGGTTACCTGCTGCCTCGAATCTCCATCGCGTAAACGAAACCGTCGCGCCGGTTCCCTCCTCTTCGATTACAGGTCCGACCAAATTCAAAAGCCATCGGTGCACGGGATACGACGCAGCAAGCTTCATTAGCGGCGAATTCGATACGTCGCTCGGTACCAAACCGCTGCGTCTCTGATAGACGCGTGTTTTACCGGCGAATCAGTGACGATAATATTTGCCGGGAAGTTATCCAGCGAAATTAACAACTCGGACTCCGAGCATCGCGCTCGACGTTGCATCGTCCATCAGCTATACTCTGATTTGCTACACTTTTGCACTATACGACTCCGAGTGGATTACTCTTCGCTAACGCAACCTGTTCATTCGCTGGATCGCGTTTAACCGCGACACCGAGAGACGCAACGAAACTCGCCGTGTCGTCCTAAGTTAAAGCGTCGTCTAGAGACACCGGTTGATACTATGAATTCCGCGGCGGCTGTTTCAGCTTTACTATGATAGCCATCGAATCACGGACAAGATGCAGCGAGACGAATTTAAGAGAGTAACATGTCGCTTTATTCCGAGAACAACGATAATACGATGGCTAGGCATCCGAAAGCTGTGACCACGACAACGACGTTACATATTTTCTTTTAAATTCGCGTAATCTGGTCGGTGGAATAATTTCGCTAGACATCGCACCACGCTCGGCCGCGTGGCAACTTTGCCAGAGTTTCGTAGTTTTCTACGAGTACCAGCTTCTGCGGCTGATATTTACATAAAATATCAATGATAGAATCAACTTGATCAAAGCGATGGATGCAAATATGGAGAAAGGCAATTTCACGAGATAATCGCACAGTCGGCCTCCCGCCACCCTTTCCTTTCCCTCCTGGTTGCCGAGTTATTCGTATTTAGAGATCCCCACCATTGCCACGCCAAATAAAAGAGATGTTCCCTGGTTTCACGCACACCGTCGCCTGTAAATGTGCGTGCGCTTGGAACCTTAATAAACGTGCTTTCGTCATGGCCGTGTATAGAAACACGACGTGAAATTAAATGCGAGAGAGTGCAATTTCTCGACGCATTCCCCGCGGACCTATCGCGCGCTGCGTGAATTCCCTTTTATCGAAGATTCGCGTCTAGAGAGCGCACCTCGATGCTCGAGTGTCGCGGGTATCCTTCGCGGAGATGCGACTCGACGCGATGGGATGGAAATGCGCGCCAAACGAGTATATACATAGCCGTAAAGCGTAAAGGGACAAAAGAAAGTCAGGAGGTAAGGGAGGAGAAAAGCAGGGAAATGGGACGCATAGAGCGAAAGCAAGGGTTGGCAGCGGAGAGCGGAGGTCGAAAGGAGAACGGCGAGCTCCGACGCGACAAACTTCGAACAAGTCGAGCAGTCTGAAATCGAATGGAGTTTCGGAGACTTAGCAGAGTGAAAAATTGCAGGAGCAACTTTCACGATGCTCTGAGACCCATTAAGCGGCTCAACAAGTACGGTTCCAGTAACCGTTTTGTCCATGGACTTTGAATCGAGCCAGAGAGCGAGAAAGTGAGACTACGTGCGCGCTGTATTGGAAAAAGAAAGCAATGCAAAACGGCGCAGAGGTGGTATGGTCGAAGGGAAAATTGTTTGTCGGAATGGCGGAACGGGAGCTCCCCAAGGGGAAGAGCCCAGGCAAAAAACACCAACTAGGAAATACGCTGGTAAAGGAGCCAAATGCGACGATATCGCCCGTGCCTTTTAACCGAATGTTGGCGCGCCGTGTCACTTGCAACATTTTTTTCAGCCGGTTCTTACTCGGAACACGCCGGTTTAGCGGAATGCGGAACAGTCGATTCTGCTTTTCGTTCAAATCAGCGTATCGACAACTTCGCTTCGACGACGAGTCGGATTAATTAGCTTTCCCAGGTTACAAGCGAGATACCATTTCCCGCTTTCTGATTTTCCCCGATTTCCTCAGAAAGCGACGATGTCAAGAATGATCTCGTCCTCGCTTCCTGCTTCGAGTGAACGATCAAATATTTCCAAACATCGTGTCGGGAATATCTGTGGGAAGTGAAATATCAAAACTACTCGACATCGCGCGATTATTCTTCTCGATGAATATCAGATCTTCCTTCGTTTCTTCGATGTTTGATCAACGGGAGCTGCAGCGAGTTTCGACGATCCGCGTCCCACGGCGACAATAACTCTATTGTTTTTAATCCTTATGCGGAACTCATTAAGAGAGGCGATCTTTACGATTCGCTTTCATAGAAATAGATTGCATTGTTAGCGGTATTTCCCTTTTGCCATCTTCAACCGGTGCCTCGCTCCACGATCTTTTTCAATTTCATTGAAACCTCCGGCTGCAAGTTGAATTTTTTACAGAACCAAGAATCAACGGGTACCTGCTAATTTGTAACTTGTCCATAGTCGAACTCGGTAACGAGTTCGGACGCAAACGGAATTTATTTAAATGGAGGTGGTCTTGGGAAAATGGCAACGAAGCGGAGGAGCGAATGAAAGAGCGTACGGAAAAAGCTGGAAACGGGAAAGCAAGAGCGATCGCGAGGTGGCGGATAAACTGCAGAATTCTAAAAGAAGACAGGAACACTCTAATTACTCTTTATGTATTCGAATGCCGTAGTATTCGTAATTAAGCAGAGATTTTCGGACAAGTCCGATTCTGCCAGAGGTAAACTAACTATGAAAATAGTAGGGACGAAAGGGGGATAGACCAACTGCGTTAGAGTACGAAAGTTATGAAAAGAAAGTCACTTACTCATGAAACGTGAAAGCGAACACGAACGAACAAAGCGAGTGGTGTTCGTCATTTTTTCGATGCCCTAGTCCGTTCTGCTCTAGTAGTCTAATTCGGTTTAGCTTTCCCCTCTTTCCGACCAGCACCATACTTTTCGCGAGATTTTCTTCGGAGAAAAGTTTCGGCAGGTCTACTTTGCGAAGACGTGCTGCAAAACTTTAGTTTTATTTCGTTTGTCGTATAAAAAACCCTGCGAGTTCGATCAATTTCTCGTCGAATTCTCTTCTTGCAGAGTAGCTCTTTCAAACAGCCGCTTTCGCATCACGTATCACGTCCTGCACGTCCGTCTAATTATTTGTTTACTTATTTCTGACAGGATTCGCACTTTTCAACGTAACGCGAGTAATAGATAGAAGAAACGTATACGATTCCTGCCCTATGTACTTCCTGTTCCGGTATTTCCGTCGCTTCGCCGAGAGCTCGATCGTGCGTCGCCGAGCTTTTCCCTGTTTTACGCTCTAATTGGTTCATTTTCAAATTTTTCTCGCTTCCGCTCTCGTACGAGCGTGTATAACCGCAGAGCCGAGAAATTTCGTAATAAACGCAAATCCTTGTTAAAGGGCGCGCGCGCAGCCCAAGGTGCCGTAAATTTTCGACAGCTTTAAAGGCAAACATGAAGGCTAAAAGCAGACGTAACCAAGTAAGCACAAAGTGCATACCGCGCTTTTCAGTCATCAACACTTTCGTGTTTCGTGCTGCGCCGCGTGCTACGAACGCCGTAGAAACGGCGTATTTTGACCCGTTGCAAGTCCAACTTCTCTCTGCAACGACACCGTACGGGAGACTATTCTTGCTTCATGGAAAGAGTAGGAAAGGTTAGGCTACCTAGAAATGCTCTCCGCCAAGGACACTTGTCATTCGTGAAGCTTGGCGGATCTTCTGAGTGGAAGTCGCATCGATTAAACGCGGACCCCTCGTTCGTTTCAGATCTACCAAATTAAGAGGCGGATCGAAATCCAAAAACGTCGTCCGATCTGCCCGTTTCGGAAACGGAGAAGAAATCGGGTGTGTCGATGATCGAGCGATTATTTCTCTTCGCATCGATCGTCTCGATCGCTACAAGCAGCGTGATCTTTGCTAGTAGTACTTTGCGAAGCGGCTTGCAAATCGACTACGGGCTACGTTTTACCACGCACGGATCAAAAATCGAGACGAAACTCCGTGGAAACTCCGTGGAAACGAGGCAACAGCCACTCGAACGTTAATTACGGGCCGCGCCGGTACCGTTCGATCGAACCCCGTTCTCGTACCTTTGGGTTTAGTCGCGTTCCACGTTCAGCTCAAACGGAAATGATAGTCGAACAACGGCCTACTGTTTTCCCATTTATTCGGCGAACGATTGTCGTTGGCCTATGTAAATTGAAAGCGTCCGACGAACCGCGACATTTTGCAATAACGCCTTCGCGACACGATAATCGATTTATCCCTTTAAAAATGACGAACAATGCAAAATTCGGGCCAACATCGTGCCACGATCGTTAACCGACAACGATGTTTCCATCGAAAACGCGCTATCTGATTTGGCTTAGCTCGGAAGAATGGTAGTTAGAGGACTTCTTGCGAGCCGATTCTCGTCGGAGCTTAGAGAGATCGGAGCCAGTGAACGTTCTGCGGATGGCGCCTCGTTGATCCCGGAAATCCACGAAAAAGTCTCCACAGAGCCATAACTTTTATCCTCCAACTGCACTTTCCTACTTTTCAGATCTGGACCCGAGATAAGGAAAGCCGCGTCTTATGTTCGTTAACCTACGTTAAAGAGGACACCCGACGTTTCTTCTTTTCTCGTTGAAACGGTTTTGCGCGATCCCGCGTTTTGTCTCGCCCGCTTTCAGAGTCTTCCCCCTTCTGTTTGTTTCAAACCTGATCAAACTTTGTAAATTTTCTCTCCTCGCTTATCATCCGTGCGTTTCTCAATCGAGCATCGTGCGAGACGCGCTCACAGAAAAACATTCTCCAAAAGACCTTTTCGTTCGTTCCTACTTCTAACAAACGCGATATCTATATGTGTCAGCGTTGCGAGCTCATTACGACCGCTGTGTAACTCGCGAAATACGGTACCATCGTCGAACGACCGAGTGTAAACGTCTGTGTCGTACCGTGGACTCACAAACGTACGTTGGCTCGTCGCTTCCAGCATTGAACTCACTCTATGTAAGTGCGATAAGGACCGAGTATCCTTTGAATATTCCGTTATCGTTTATACGCATCCCTTGTCAGCAGTTTCACTGTCGGAGAAGTATAGCGTGGAGGGACGCGCGTACGCGCGGATGTACTACTAATTATACAGCTTTGTTTGTTACCGCTGACCGGCCACTGACCAACGTTGAATAATTGGAGGTATTTCGAACGGCGCGATACTTTGCACAGAACGTAGAGGCCGGCCGGGCCGTTTAACGAGTCCGTAATCCCTAACAAAAGGGGCTTAGCGAGCGGCAAGAGCTTAAGTATCGCGGCCGTTGCTTTAACGCGATTCCTCCGCAGAATCGATGCGATAACACTGACCGAACCAGCAATGCGGGTTAAATAAATCGATTCGATTTCAATACGCGTAACTAAACTTTAGCGAAATTCCGACTCCAGCCGTGATAAACTTTTGCTTTGGAATTCTCTCCGATCGTGGATAGATCAAACCTTTCGCGTTATTGCCATTTTTATTCAATTAGCAGACTTCAAACTTCTCGGTATGCGCGATGTTTTGTGTTGGTGAAACAACTAATTTCGGATTTCAGGTGCAGCACCGATGGTTCTATACATATTTGATTCTGTCTCTTGTTTAACGTTACATAGAGCATGAGATCGCAATTAATAATAGACGCTTATGTGTGTGTATACACACACACACACACACACACACACACACACACATATATATAAATGTGTTTGCAAGATGTTCAAACATTCAGGCAAAACGTCACGTTGTAGATGGCTGATGTACGTTACAGTTCGGTTGCATAACAATTGTCAACTTTGACAAATATTCTCCGATATTTTCGTTTACTTCGCTTTCGTTGCTACGTACATAGAAAATGACTCGTTATTCCGTTTGAAAGACTATAGAGAACAACGTATCGGCAAGTCATTAAATACCGAAGTATCGATAGTGTTTGATGACGACTATTGTCCTCTTAATGGACTCTAACCAAATTCAGTAGATACGGCGTGTTCTTATCGTCGGAACAGCTATTATCGTTGAATATTTGAATACCACCTAGTAAAATAATTCGACCAAGGTTCGTCGGATAGCTGGCAGAGTATTTGCACGAGCGTACAGAACGACTTGATGCCGTCAGCTTAGCCCCACGGTATACAAGGAAGTACACTTAGAGCCGAAGACCAGGTTGAAGTACCGTACAAATCTTACCGCAGGGGTCGAGTTTCCGGTTCCGCGGAAGCACATCTACCACAATGGCCGAACGATGTCGCGCAAGAGCTCTACCACGACCCCTCGGGCCTGCTGAAGTTATTGAATTAAAATTTTTCCGTGAATCTCTCACCATTTTTCCGATCACCGATAATCGATCATTAATCTCCGTTTCCTCTCTCTCGGCTACACTCGTGTCGTTTAACCGTTCGCTAACCACGGCACCGAAGGTACCGCCGCGTTATCAACTTAGCCACGATAATCATTCCTGCGGATCCGATGAGAAACGTCCCGGTAGCTCGCGATCTTCCTCGAGTTTATTTTAGCAAACGACGCTGACGGTGGTTCGGTTGAATCGCACGCTCGTGGCGACGTTTCAAACTTGCTCGAAGAAAATTATTAAATGTTTACGGTAGACGGTAGATACGCGTAGGAGGATGGATGATATTTCAGGAATCGTAGAGTCGGAAGATCAACAGACGCGGCAAAGCAAGTTGGCGAGCTTTATTTCAGTGGAAAATAAGCGAAATAAGCGAAACGTTCCGGGAACCGCAGCAGCAGGAAGCGAATGCAGCGTTGCTCGCGATTTCACAGGGTTAGGTTTAGGCTGATAGAGAATTCAGCTGGCAAAAAGTTTTACAGCATAGACAAGAGAAAGCGGTGAAACGCCACTCCAGCTTTCCTACGCGACAGTTTGCTTATTTAAGCTCGGCTCAGGCAAAGCTCTCAAACTCGCTAGAACGCGGGTAAAGAAGGATGGAACATGGAACGACAGGCTCGACAAATGTTGCAGTTTGCCAATCGTGAGATCGAACTTCCAACTTAGCTACTCCACGTTCTAGCTACCGCAATCTTTGGCCTGCGTGTACGTCAGTCTCTATTCAGCGTGTAAATTGACCCTTCTGCGAATTGTATTCGTCATATATCCACGCTGTTGCGCTAGTGGTATCGATTCGCTATCGATTCTATCGTCGCTCAGAGTCCTCGCAAACGCATCGTGTTTTCTTCGAACACGAAAACCGGTATTAGCGATCAAAGTTATTTCGTTCACAGTACGAAACCAGATTTCAAAGTTGTTAAAACACGTTTTGGAAGGAGTTTCGTTGTTGCCGAGGAGTTACGATCATCCTCGCGGAATAAATTTCACGCCATCGATGCGGCAAAATTAAAAACTGCGAAAGAGGCGACACATCGCCGGTGCGTTGCCCTTATGAAATCCACTGCTCGTCCGTTCTCTCGCTTCCAGTTGAGCGTCACAGCTACCCCGAAGCAACAAAAGTTGTACAAAACAAATACCACAAGCTCGCGGCGATGAAAGCGTTAACGGCGCATACGAAACTTTTCGACCCTTTAGTTTTGACCGATCCTCGGATCGCGAAAGGTCGGGTTCGTCGACGTTTAGTATCTGCCTCTGTGTGTATTCGCCGCAAATTTTCTCTTCCTTCTGTCGTAGCTTCTCCTTCTCCGTCCACCGAAAATGGATTCTCGTAATTCCGCAAAGCTTCTTTCTCCATCCATTATCGCGGTCCAACCAAGTCGGCGGAAAGATAAACGGAGCGCGGTTAATATATCCAAGAATGTGAAAATTACAGTTCCTTAGTTTACTCAATCATGAGCGAGAGAAAAGTCTATTGTCTTTGCTTAACGACAGCGAATCCCTTTACGTCCGTTAGGAAAGCTTCTCGTGTACCGCGTATCATTTTGAAGAAGAATGTCGTCGAGACGAGGGGCCGACTACGATTCGAACGTATCATCTACCTCTCGCCCGCTTACGTGATTACTAAAACAAGAGAGAAAGAAAAAACAGAAAATACTCATCGTCACGAAGTGACGCCATCGTAATTCTGAAATTCCGTATATTCACGTAGCGAAGACAATAATTATAGATCGTGCAATTTATTTAACGTACCATTAGGTAATGAAATAATATTAGTAGAGACAGACATCGAGTATTCGAATTACGTAATTCCCGTGTAAAAGGGAATAGCTGAAAGCGTAATTCTATCTACTTCGTAGATGACGGATTATCCGCGAACGAGATGCGATCGCGACGTCGAACTCGTAGATTCGCGGTTCTGCGAGTTTTTATATGATGTCATCGCCATTTTCTGCGATGGGGTCGACACTAAAACCGGGCACGCGTATAAAAGTTAGCGAACATTACCGGTGCATCGCACGCGCCACGTTATATTCGGTAGGAAAAAATCGAGGGCTATTTGTAGTAGCCGCGCTGCGTCAACCGTCTCACCTTAATGCTCGTAACGTGCTGCACTAAAGCGGACGAGCGTAGTGTAAAATACGGATGAGACGCGTATATTCGTGCTTCATACCACCTACACCTGTTCATGGATATAACTAGCAGCCGTTCTCTGCTACTTCGTTGCTGTCGTTGTCGTTGGCAGGCGAAACGGTTCTACGAACCGTCGCGCAAAGCGAAACGATCGCGCTTCAAAAATCAAAAGCAGCCAACAGATTCATCAAATTTCCCTTCGAATACTCTCAAATCAAGCTGTTTTCGCATTCGTCTGTCTGTTAACTCTCATTTTCGCCGAGTCTCGTCGAGCATCTGGAAATTTGATTTTCAAAAGTCTTCGCAGTTTCGTTCGTTCGCTGGTTCTCTGAGAAATGTACCGCGTGCAAAGCGAGTCGCGGGAACGTTCGTCGTCGTCCGCGGACGAAGCGAAACGTACGAAAGAAACACGCGTTGACGCATCACGCTGCATCGCATCTTACAGAGTAATTTGCATATTTAACGATGAAGCGAAGGTGCGCTAAACGACCAGTTTCAATTATACTCGCGAACAATGGTATACGCGCGCTGTCAGAGATACGCCAGATCATCGACGATCGAGCTGCTGACTATCCGTTCGAAATATCCTTTATTTCGGAAAACGAAAATGTTTACCGATGTATCTCGTTAACAGCGACGATACCGAGGAGACAGTGTAATCAGCGATCGCGTATCGCGTTTGATCTTCGAAGCTGATATCGGAAGGGTTTAACGCGTAGTTGCGTCGCCTTGTAATTTTCTATTAACGAGGCCGACCAGGCAATAATCAGGGAGACGGATCGATAAATGTGATCGAATGAATCGGTGGGTGCGTTGGAGTGTGCTAAAAGGCGATGAAACGAGAAACGGTTGTAATTCTGCTAACTGGATGCGCTGCGTTACGTTTGGTCGTGCGCAAAATTTACAGCACTTACCGTCGCGATTAATTAGTTAATCGTTAGATCGTGAAACATCGGTTCGTCGAAACAAGACGCATCGATGCGTCATCGAGGATATTCGACAGGAACGATGATTATCGTTGGAATGGAAAGGCAAAACCATACGGTATCGATTCCTGTGAACGGATTCCCGCTGTTTGTCGAACAAGCAATCCGGAGAAAGAACACAATGGGGAGCGTATTCCTGTTTGACAAGACGGAAATACGTTGCGTAAATACGTTCGTCATCGAACAGCCAGCACGGAGAAACGGTCATCGAGAATCGTCAGCGAGTAAAATACTCGTAAAGATCCGCGTGTGCTGCAGAAACGAAAGAGAGATACCAATTGCTAGGAAACCGGCACATTCGTTGTGTCCCCTCGGAACGAAAGATTAATGAACGTATTAATAGTTGGCAACTTGGCAACGATTTTTCTGCTTGCGCTGCCGCAAAAGCTTAGTTGTTTTATGGTGTAACGTTACCGCCAGGAGACACGACGCGACGTTTTCGTCCCGATGATCCGCAGCAAGAAATCGAGTCCAAGCGAACCACTTAAGAGATGACCGTAGAAAGAAACGTAGCTCGCGTTCGCGGCGAAAAGATGAGATGTATGAAGCAGTAGGTGCGAACGAAGCGAGGAAAAGCGTTTCAACGACTATGGAAGCGCGTAACGAATAACCGGAAAATTGCAATTTCGTCGCGAAGATAGTTACGACGTTAATAATAAACTCGCGCGATTCCTCTTTTCCTCGACAATGCGATCTTGTTGCGCGCTATTTCAATTTACAGGAACGAATACCGACACGAATTACATTTCGGTTGTTTCTGCTCGACGCCAGTGGCCGCATTTCGATTCACCGAAAAATCCATAAGACAAAATTTATTGGAGACGTTGGTTGTGCCACGTCGGTTGGTTCGCGGTAGTCGCGACAACCGGAAAAAAGCCGGAAGCCCCATTGTCCGGCGATGCAGCGAGTTTCCCGCGAAATATGATTTTTGCTCAACCAACTGTACGCAACGTGCGTCCGAACAATGCAGATTCACGGATCCACGACGGGCCCGAGGATTCTTCGCTTCGTCAGCGTGCAAATCCGTTTGCAGATTGCCGCCGGTGAATGGTGTCGTTCGAGCGTTCGTGCGTGCAGACTACGGATTCGGCTAACCGCGTAATTAGCGACTGCCGATCCGAGACTTCACCGAGAAAATTTCCAACGAAACACGCGATACGTCGCTAAATCGATCGATTCGTTTCGCGTACGTAGGAAGAAATGAAAATTACAATAAGAAATTTTGACGAAAAAACGTGGATGAGGGGCCTTGTTGTGGCGATATAAGCATGTTCGATTCGGAACGTTGGTCGATGATCGTGACGCATCGACGATCGGACAAAATCGATCCATAGTCTCGAATAAATCGGCTGGCAATGATCTCGATCGGTGTTACGCGGTGGGTAACGGATAGAGAGAGAGAGAGAGAGAGAGAAAGAGAGAGTTTTCAGGAGAAGAGTCAGTAAAGCGTGGAGTATAGGCACACGAAAATGCGTATTCGGTGTCGTGTACCTGCGACCGACGAATCCGGTGGCTAAGTGGAACGCTATTATCGGTTCGTACGTGTGCGTTGTCACATTATTATATTCTAGCCGCGCTTGCTGCGAAATAACCAGCGATTCACGGTTTATTAACATGGTGAACGAGCACAGGTTGCCGTTTGCGTGGACAATGTTCGACCCGTTAATAATTTCATTGCGGACATCGAATCGTTTCAACGGGTTAACCGACCGCGTTACGGCGAGACCCGCGCGCATCTCGCTTTGTAGAGCCATGCTTCTCGCGAAAACAGACTGCGGAAAAATAAAAACCGTGGCTCAAACGAAACAAACGTTGTTTAGAATAGAGTTTCCATCAACAAGTTCCGATAGGCTAGCCATTCGACCAGTTTGTTTTGCGAAAGTATGTCAACTAATCTTTAAAATGACAGTGAGCAATCGGACAGATAGTCAACGTGCTGATAATTGTAAAAACTTGTACGGTACAAAGGTTAGCATGCACCTGCTTGACAACGCACCGCGTCTAGAAATACTGATTAAACCATTCTTTTCCAGCGTAAAAGGTCAAAGGTGGCACAATTAGCCGAACATTATTAAACGATTGCGGTTACGGGACGAACCAAACGAACAAGGAAGATTGACACGCGCGATAATCATCCTCCGTGCATCGATAAGAATCCTCTCGTGCAACTTGGTACATCACGTGTCGTGGGAAGTACGCGGCTGCAGCGACAAAGAAGACGACGACGATGATCTTGACCTTCGTTAAGCGTTGAATCAGAAAATCAACCCATCGAAAAAAATCACGGAGATTTTCCTACGTAGGAGGTAATTCACGTGCGCCTTTGCCGCGCCGGGGAGAACAACTACGACGGGGTGGGAGATGAATTATAAAGAGACGTTCTACGGTGAGAGGTATTACAGTTACATTTTGCTCGCATGCAGCTACGAGACCGAGGGGCACGTACGACCTTCCATCGTGTCACGCGTATCTCGTGTGGTTATACTTATCAAACCGAAATTGTGTGTAGCGATCCAGCCAATCACACGGTGCATACCTCGATCAATTCCTCACTTACGATTTAAGGTATAACGACAAACGTGATCGATAATACGGGAAGTTACGAAACTTACGAGAGAAGTAAAATTGGAAACGATTGTTGGATAATTGGCACAACGACAATCGCTGATGATAGAGTATCGTTCGTCAGTTGTTGTTGTTCAGGACCGACGAAGAGCAGTGCGATAAAAGATTCTCGCGAAACTGTTCTCGTCCGATTTCCGTGGTGCACGGTTTCGCGGGAACGATAAACAATGAAATATTACTAAATCGCGGTTACTGTCGCCCAATAGCTTTCGCGAAACAACTGGATGTTAGAATAATCTTTGTATCTTACACAGTGTTGGGAAAGTACATTTTAATAACAATCGTTTTCGCGCATATTTTTTCTGCTTTATTTCTTCAGCTATTAATTCCATTGGTACGCGTTGGAAATTCAGCCGCGTTAATTAGAGCTAAATTAATTAACGCAGCTCGGTTTGTTATGTCTGTATTAATTCCGTCTCGCTAATTAATGCAAATATTTATTTCCATCCAATTTTTTAATATACTTAATTTTCCCGCGCGATTATGTAAACGGTATCAAACGTATACGGGACTATTCCCCCGTGTGTTTTCGCGCGAAAGTCGACGCAAGTTTGAAACACGCGATCGAGTTGATTTCAGCGGTGCGTCCCTGACTCGGATCGGCAAAAACCGGAGTCTCGTCGAGACACGAATACCTGAGCGCACGCGAAACGCCTACCAGCGATCAGCCACCGTGAGCAAATCGATCTCTCGACGCCAACATTCACGAGTCATTAACGAATCTTTCGCCGCAGCACTCTGCTCCACTACCATCCATTCGCTAGTTTGTCGGTTCGTTCGATTCCGTTTCGCTTTTCCCTTGGAGAATCGTCGCGTAACGCGGTAGGGCTTCCGATCCCGATCGATTCAATTAAATCGTTCGCCGGTTATCGATCGTTCCTTTTACTCCAACTACGCGTACAATAACCCCTGTTTTGTTCTTCGCAGAATGTCGTACAACGTGTCAGTCTCGGCGGCCTGTCCGGTACCATATCTCGGACCAAGCCTCGCGCAGACCTGTCCAGGATCTCAGTTTCTGACATTCATGACCCTTCTGGACACGTTCGTCCGCGCCAAAGATGAAATTTCTCACCTCTGCGAACGAGTCAGACCTATCGATCCAGCCGAATACTACTACGATTTTATCGTCATCGGCGGTGAGTATACTCGATAACTCGACGATCGTGCACGTCGTTCTACAATATGCCCGATAATTCCAGTCGAGCCGGCACTAAAATTTTCACACATTCCACTCAAAATACTGTAACGAAAGCAAGTGGCTTTCGCTGAATGATTTACATCGCGATTGTGTTTGTACTCGATTATTTACTAACGACCACTTTCTCATCGTTTGGATGCAAACAGCCTAATATCGTAATAGATTAACGAAGGGGAAACTTTTATTCTAGCAAACACGAATTAATCGGCCGTGTCCAAACGCGTTTAATTAAACTCGTTACTCGATATTCTCCATAGAAGAAATGAAATTTTCATAAAGCGTTCACCGCCTACTACAGGGTCGTGGATATTCGTTGTACCACCAGTGCATTCGGCGTTTCACTGGACGTTCAACGTTCTAAAACGATATTCGTTGCAACGAAATTCGCGACAATCCCTCTATCCTTTCCTATGCACGCGATTGAATATTCGCTTTGCGAATCGCAGGACAACTCGAGCAAACGTATGCCATTTAATCGCAACTCGTCCCATTTGAATCTGCCCGATGTGTCCCGATTGAGATTACAATTGGAAAGTTATCCGTTCGCCCGGCCTGTCTAAGCAACCGTAGCCAGTACGTGTTGTTTCTGTGTTATGTGCAATCTCGAATAAAAAATACTAGGCATTAATTCGCGTATTTGTATACGTGCGCGTTCACTCAACAGTCATTCGCTAATCTTTATTAGTTTGTTTTTACGTCTTTAATTAACGTTCGAGACAATTTGGCCGATGTACGAACATAAATCAAAATAAATAAATAGTCAGCAATCGGTATCGCTGCGACCAGAAGAAATTCGATCCAAGTTAAATAAATTTTAACATTTCGTGTTTCTGACAGACAAAAAGAGAACGGTTAACGAAGGAAGCTTTTCCCATCGAATGCAAATGCCTTTGAATCCTGTTATGCGAGATGTATTATATTTTGTTTCAAATTGATTCGTATCGGAACCGTTTCTTATAGGATGAACCGAAATTAGGTCAATAGTCTATTTACGAACGATTCAATTTAATTCGAAAGAAACGTAACGATATGGTTCTAGGTACATTTATAAGCGAACGAAACAATTTCCCAACGCAAAGTTGGGTATTATGGGTTTAAAGAATATCTTGGGTACGTCGTACGTTGTAAAACTGGTCGGAGTAAACAGAAGCTTGGTAGAAAATAACAAAGTTTGATTAATCTTTTTTACAGCGAGGTATTATACCGTTGAAAGGAAGATACAACCAGAGGTATATATATATATATATATATATAATCCAGGAAATGTAAAAATCAAAGTAGGAAAGTATCGCGAAGGGTAATAAAAGTGAGCGAAGCGGTAGGAAGAAACAAACGGTATCTTAACGTTTTCTAAACAGCTGTAATTAGTAAACTTTGGCGACAAGTTAACTCATTACGAGCGAAACAAATGACTGTGTAACTTGTCTTGGTATGTTTAACAGGCTAAGGAAGATAGAGGAGCAGGTTGAGCTTTGCGGTGAGAGGAAAAAAGAAGCTGTAATTGGATATTTCACGAGGCGGTTGGCAAAACGGTCGCGTAAAACCGTGGCGCTAGTTCGCGGCTACCATTGCATCGTTCCGTCGGTTTGACGCTCCGAAATAATTCTCCTTGTTTCTCCTTCGCCGATTACGTTTCTTGGCCCAAACGTTTAAACACGCGCAACGTGGATCGCGAGACGAATCGAAATCTAAGTCTTCCTTTTTCTCAACTCGCAGTCGATCTGACGGAATCGGTTAAAAAAAGGAAAATCTCTCCTTCCTACTCGGAAAATCGAACCTTGACATGTATTTACGATTATTGGATATCGTCGAGCATAATTACCGTCATTATCTTATCCGATAGCATGGTCTTTTTTTAACGCTAAGTGCTCATCTACGTAACCATGTAATCAAGCAAAACGATGTTAAAGTGCAAACAACGATTCGCCATTTATTTGTATTGTTTGTTTCCTAATTATGCAATTCTGTTCATGGCTCGTGTGGAACGGGTGGACGAGGGGAAGAGGGTTGTAAAATTGTTGCCCCAATGCATAATTCGCGAAAACAAAAAACTGACGTTGCGATAGCTTATCGATAGCATCGAAAGAGAGCAATGGAAAATTTGGCTTCGCTCGTACGTCCGAAACAGGAAAACGAGTGTGAAAACCCACATAATTATATTTAAAGCAAATGCGCTTAGAGGCTGCATCAAACGAATACATCGTTCTTCCTATGCATATTTCAGAATGCGGGACTGGAGAAACGATCGAACTATATCGCGTCGGTACGCCGGATCGAGAAACATTTTCAATCTCGGTAAACGGGCATACGCGTGGAGGTCAAACAAAATTATCGCGAATTCGAGCGCTGCAGTGGTGCTGGTTCGATCGTAATTCGTCGATTATCGCGAACGAAGCAACGCCGAAAATTCGATTCGATGGCTCGAGATCGTCGATCGTTTAGATGCGATATTAATACGAACTGTTATTCGTTCGATGAACTAGCGCGATTAGCGTGTTAATAATTTGATTTTGTACGCCATCGTCGATCTCTTGGACGCGTCACGCCGTCTCTCACGTCTGTCGTCTGTGCTCGGCGTAACACGCGGTTAGACTTTACTGCGACCTATCCCATTGCCAATGACGAACCAACCGATCGAGTTCGTTTGCGGCTGCAATTGTACGTGTTTATAATTTGGAAGATGGACTGTCTCGAGGAAGACAGGTGATCGAAAACTCGAAGACAAGGTTCGGCGAAAGTTTTTACCGATTCGCGGTGTCGCTGCAACAAGCTGCGTAAACCGCGATATTTCCGTTACATAAATCGGATATGTAGAAGATCGATCGCTTTCGAAGATGTATCGATTAAGATTAGAAGGATGTTGCGGCAACGCTCGATCGCCGATGACGAAATGGACGAATCACGAACACTCGTCTGGGGATATACACGCGGGCCGCGGCAACGATGATAAAATATGCATTTCGCTAGGTCGCGTACCGCAAAATATTTTATAGTCGGCCGAGCCCGCATTTGCATAATCTCGCCGAATATTCAGCGTATCGCGCGATGAAAACGTTATTTTCTCGGTGACACTTTTCCTCGATTATACGCAATTTTTCACGTTCCTTTTTGCCCCTGGCCATCGATGCGCGGCTACGTGCAGATTAGTGTGAAATTCCTGTTCGTCGTACAGCTTCGTTCAAAAGCCGATCGAACTTGCCTCTCGATGGTCGCTGCACGCAAATATCCGTGGAATAACGTCTTTGAACGTTGCGCGACTTTTTATTCAACGACGTGGCTTTACATAAGGTAGATAGAAACGTCTTGACCGAACGGATAAAGCGTCTGCACGGTGGCGGGATATCATAGGACGATAAGCCATACCGTCGCGTCAGGGAGAAATGAGCAGGAGCTATAAAGATACAAATCGACGAGCGGAATAAGCAGCCCGGCTCTCTTTATACGCGAATAGACTCCAAGTTGCCGCTGGAACGTAAATAACGCCGCATCGTGGCCAACGTTGGGTCATGTAGGAAGATTCGCGTATTGTGGTAGCGAGTCGGCGGAAAGGAACCAGGAGTATGCTGTACGTGTATGGGAATACGTTTCTACGCGGACATAACTTAGCTTGGTACGGTTCATCCGATCCCGTGAAGACATAAAGCTGCCAGAAAATTATGGGAAATCGTGAAAACCGAAGAATAACCGAGTGCGGGGCGTTGCTTTCGATCGTGCTACACCTTTCGGCGGCTCGGCTCGTAATAGATCGCCGTGCCGGTTATGCAACCGAGTCGGCCGTTTTTGCCCAAGCAGAACCGTTTTCACCTGCTAATCTCGTACCGTTATAGCACTGGAGTTTGCGGAAAATGACATAGAGCTTCGGCTCTGAACACGAGAAAAACAATCTCGGCTCGTAAGAGCAGGAAACTTCTTTTTCCAACATTTACTTCTTTCCCGAACGATGACGAATCCGCGAGATCGATAGCCGATTTAGTCGCCAGTTTGTAAAATCAGCCGACCCAGTCGCCCAAAGTTTCTGTTTCTTCGTCTGCCAGCTGTTCCTTCGCGTTTCGTTTCCACTGTCCAGCTTCTCACCGTCGAAGAATCATTTAGACACACCTGCGTCTACCTTTACTCGATTAAGCGAGAAAGGTAGACAGAGTACGCGGGTCAAGAACATTAACGAACGAGCATAGAAACGACTTATTTTCTGCGCTATTGAGCACGATCGATCGAATTAATCGAAGAATGTTCTCGAAGAAGCATCGAATACTGCACCTATAACCGACTATCTCTTCTGCGATTTCATCGATGGAATCAACGATGCACTGATTAAACAGGGAACTAATTATCGCGGTTAACCTGGCTCATCGGATTGCGCGTGGCGGTTGCGTTCCTTCGGTATTCGTTAGTCGTAATACCTCTGGGCGCGTGCAACATCGTGATTACACCGGCATTTCACGGAAAAGAAAATTATATGGAAATTATTTCGACGTAAATTACTAATTGAACGAAATCGGTTAATCATTCCCGTCAATATCTTCTTTCGCGTGTAAATTCCAAACTAAGAATTCCTAATTTACATAAACGAAACGAACAATCGACTGAAACGTCAAGCGATTACGCGTTTCAGAGGATCCCCAAAGCGTACGCTATCCGTTGTGCGAACTTCTGTTTCGATAATTAAATCTACACGAAACGACACGACGTGAAAAATCGAACCTGTGAAAAGCCTGGGGCGGGTACTATCGTTAATTAATATTAAACTCCATGAACATGTTGTTAGTCTGTTAATTACTTCGAACAGCAACGATGAGCTTGATATAATTCCGCAACAACCAAAGCTTGACGTATTAATCTTCCGAAGCGTGGGCTCATAATTACGTCTCATAAATATCTCGCTCGCAACGCGGGACTAGCGGAGCTGCGATACACATGTTTCGATGTAGCCAAAGATAAAACTAGAATATTTACGCGTTATTTGCCGTAAATAGCTATATATTTACCCTAGCTCTCTCGCTTCCTCATTTTCGTCAAGGTATGTCTTTCTGGCTACGGCTTTCTTTCTGATAATATATCGCATAGCGCGAACGTACGATCGCTTTAATTTGTTCCACCTTCTGCATATACCTATTCAGTTGCGACGTTATTTTTCGAGAATTAAGATAACGAATGCGATATAAATGGTGGAGTTCCCTCGAGCATTATCGCTTCTGTAAAAAAATATTCATATCGAATATTATTTTACATACTTTCTTTGCATATGAATAACGATGTTCTCGCGCGCCACCTATATGTACCGATATTGCTGTTTCAGAGGATATCTCGGATAATTTGGACGTCATAGTTATATTAATGATTTGCGATCACAGAGGAATACGAATACGCTTTCTGGTTGAGGCGAGCGTGCCTTATTTTCGCAGAGAACCGATACGCGAAAGTTGCCTATGATAAAAATGAGCACTACAGTTCGTGCAAACTAGCCGTTCCCTTTTTAAGATGAAAGTACTGATCCAGGTTTTTTGTCTGTACGTCTAGCTCGCTCTTTTACTTTGTCGTTACATCGACGTGCACGCGCTTACGTATGTAGAATCACGCGTCACGTGTAAGCAACGCATTGAAACACGTTTCGCTTACCGAACCACCGTACGTGAAGCATAAACGTACACGCACGGTATAATTACTTTTACCTGTTGGCGTACCATGGTCAAGGCCTTATCGAACCACTTTCCCCGCGACTGGTGTACCGAGACGGATACTCGGTGCTCCTTAGACTCGATCGGGCCTTGCGTTTTCATCCATGTGAAGCGAGTTTCGTACGATCTTGATCGAGATGACGATCTCGGTAACTGTCTAATAAATGATTTCACGGTTTTTTTTTTCACGTTTGATTCGCAGGGGGGACAGCCGGTTCCGTTGTGGCATCTAGGCTCAGTGATCTACCGGAATGGAAAGTTTTGCTGCTCGAGGCTGGGCCAGACGAACCACCTGGTACCGATATCCCCAGCATGGTCGCTATGTTTCTAGGTAATTTGCTGTCACGTTTTGCACCGTTTATACGAGAATCAATCGGATGAAGGAGTTGGAGAAAATTAGTTTGGTCTTGTTCGAACAGGCACAGTGATCGATTGGCAGTATCGAACCGTGAACGAAGCGAACGCCTGTCTTTCGATGGGAGGATCTTGTAGCTGGCCACGAGGCAAGAACCTCGGCGGCACGTCAGTTCACAACGGTATGATGTATTCGCGAGGTCACGCCACGGACTACAACAACTGGGCAGCGATGGGCAACGAGGGATGGTCTTGGCAGGATGTAAGTCTAAAAAAAGAAGAAAACGACCGTTCGAAAAGGTCGCTGTTAAATAAAATTTAAGTTAAACAGATGGCGTGTGCACGCACGGACGCCGATTTACTTCTAGAAATAGTTGCGAAAATAGTATCGCGTGTAGTTAACAAGAGCTATTTACCAATAATCCGTCAGTCTGATTCACGCTAATAACCCGCAGGAAACTTAGCGCGACACACTTTTCTTTCACTCTGCGATAGGTTTTGCCGTATTTCATGTGCTCGGAGAATAACACGGAGATCAATCGAGTTGGACGGAAATACCATGCAACCGATGGATTGCTCAACGTCGAGAGGTTTCCTTGGAGGCCCGACATTTCTAAAGACATCCTCGCAGCCGCGGTCGAGAGAGGATACCCGATCACGGAGGACATTAACGGTGATCAGATCATCGGGTTCACGACCGCTCAAACGATGAGCAAGAACGGAGTTCGACAGAGCAGCTCGACCGCTTTCCTCCAACCAATTCGTTCCAGACGAAACCTGCAGGTCGTTCTGAATGCCACTGCTACGAAGATCATTATCGAAAACAGGAAGGCAGTCGGTGTTCAATACTACAAAGTTAGTGTATAGCACATACATATATCCTTTGCATACGCGTCATTAATTATGAAACGATAACGCGTATCGAGTTATCAGGTGAAAGATGTTCATTTGTTTCCTTTTCGATAATACATATCATTGATGATTATGAAAATGGTGTAAGTAATAAATTATTGTTTATTTGCATTTTTACGTTCGAACGAATTAAAAAGATATTTCTCCATTACGTAAGACAGTATCTGGTAAGACATATAATAAATTATAATCTTTCAATTTTTTCACTTTTATATCGTTTTACAATTTTATAGGAAACTTATTCAAAAATATGATTCACGATATTGACAATAATGAATATTATTAAAAATACAAGTTAAAAATAAACAAATTCATTTATTTATAGTATATATTATTTTTATTATTATAGAAGTCGTAATTTTGTATAATTAATTACGAATTAGTCTCTGCTTCAACAACAAAATTGCCTGTTTTGGACGTTTTAAGGGCTTTAAAATATTCACGATGAATCGCTGGCATATCGGGTAGTAGATCCATTATGCCTTTATATTTTTCTTTTGTCACTGGCCTTTCACTTGCGTATAATTGAGGTAACTGCGGATTACAATATAATTTTGGCTTTCCCCTTTTCGGTGACAGGTTTAAAACATGAAATTCTGCTTCAGGGTGCATTGATGTTCTACAAAACGTTGTGTATATCCGAACCTTTGTTTAACGATACAATGCAAACGTGTGTAATTATCTTTCTCTCGCAAGTTTTCAAAATCACGCGCTTACACCACTGTCAAGATCAACGCGAAACTCCTACGGATATCTCCGTATCGTTGGTCATTTCACAGCTATTTGACAAAAATTCTTCCATAATATAGAAACATAAATCGATACAGCACAAAACAAACGAAAATCTGTCTTTTTTTTTTGGTTCTTTGACTTACACCACTTTCATAATCACCGGCACGTATGGATGCTCATGGACCCACGTTGGTTTCTATAATTCTTTTTTTATTTTTATAACTTGAAACGCGTAACCATTGTTCTCGACTAAATGGCAACGACTCATTAAATACAGATTACCTTTATGTACGTATTTTCAGGATGGGGAACTTCGCGTGGCAAGAGCCTCGCGTGAGATAATCGTCTCTGGCGGGGCTGTCAACTCCCCTCAACTCTTATTGCTCTCTGGAATTGGACCAAAGGAGCATTTGGACGCCGTGAACGTGAGCGTCGTTAAAGATCTTCCAGGTAAACGGCCGTACATCGTTCTTGTAATTTACGAACGTCTGTTACGTTGTCGATACTTTTCGAGCAAAATACGATGTTTTTAGGAGTCGGTGAGAATCTACACAATCACGTGTCGTACACACTGTCTTGGACCATAAATCAACCAAACGAATTCGACCTGAATTGGGCGGCAGCCTTGGAATACGTCTCTTTCCAAAAAGGGCCCATGGCGTCCACGGGTTTATCCCAATTAACGGGAATTCTACCTTCGAGCTACACCACCTCCGATCATCCTGATCTTCAGTTCTTTTTCGGTGGGTATCAAGCATCGTGTGCCACCACAGGGGAAGTAGGAGCCCTCATGGATGGTGGACGTCGTAGCATAAGCATATCGCCGACGAATACTCAACCCCGTAGCAAAGGTATTTTTATCGCGTCTTGCGATTTCCTGTGTTTGACGCTCGATTGTAAATCTACGTACGTTGTACGAGACTGTGCACTCTGCATAAACGAATCTGTTTCTCTTTCAGGAACTCTTCGGTTAGCTACCAACGATCCTCTCGCGAAACCCATAATCCATGGAAATTATTTGAGCGATCCATTGGACATGGCTATCCTGCTGGAGGGAATTCAGATAGCCTTGTCGTTCGGCAACACTACCGCTATGGCGAAATATAATATGACGCTCAGTAACCAACCTCTATCTGCTTGCTCGCAGTATCCGTTCCTAAGCAACGATTACTGGAGATGCGCCATGCGCCAGGACACAGGTCCGGAGAATCATCAGGCAGGCTCCTGTAAAATGGGTCCAGCCTCAGACCCGATGGCCGTTGTAGATCCGCTATTAAGAGTACATGGTATCAAAGGGTTGCGAGTCGCCGACACGTCCATCATGCCTCAAGTATTTATCTTTTTGTTTCTTCTCTTCTCTTTTGTTTCTCTCGTGATGAATATTGCGTGGAGTCTGAGCAATGTGTTTCGATTCGAAAGGTAACGTCCAGCAACACGGGCGCTCCGGCGATCATGATCGGCGAAAGGGCAGCGGCGTTCATCAAGATGGACTGGGGTGTTAAGCCGACACAATGGTACGGGCATCGTCCATCTTCCGTATGGAAGTACTCAGCACCTCGGAAAGTCTAGCGCATAGTCACTAGCAATTTGCCATGTTTCCTAGTTCCCGTTCCACGATCGACAACTCGTTGGATCTGTTGCTTTGGGGGATCAAATACATCGACTGGGACCAGCCTATCTGGTAGTCAAGATCCTCGATCGATCTAGTCCATGATTTAGCGGGTTTCTTTCTGCAAAAGGAATTACAGTGCAGCGCTGTGCCGTGTCGTCGAGGTGCCGGCGCAACGTCACCAAAGAGACGACGCTAAAGGACGCGGAGTGCCGGCCTTTCTCCTCGAGTCGCTGCGATCCAGTCGATCGAAGCTGTGGAACGGAGAATCGACGAACACTGGCACTAGCTAATTCAACTATCGCGGATCTTGTTATTACTTTTACATTCTCCGTTCTTTCCTACGACCACTTGTTCCTGTACTTGTTCTTCCCATTTTCGCGTTACGATGTTAAGCACCTATCGGAATTCGTTTAACGTGAATTTTCACTTCTTCCACGCGTTCTATTCGTAGATAAGCATCAGTTTTGGGATTTTCGAGATTTTATCGAATCGACGTTCAGGGTAAATGTATTTATCCAAATAACCTGCGTTATCTGGATCGATACGAAGCTAAATCGAAACAGTTTTATTATCGTCTTTCGCGATTAAGTATTATACGTACGTACGTACGTGATTACATACGTCGCGCACAATTATAATACCTTTCACGCGTATGCTTTCCTATTAATTATACTAAACTGAAATGGCCTTAATGCAAAAGATTCCTCGCGTGTACGAGTGTTGCCAGTCGCACATTCGTTTATTTCATTGTACCAACGTCGAAATAGAAACATACCAAAGAGATGTAAATCACTGTTACCGAATTGATATCAAGTTAATTGTACCAACAATTACTTGGCTGAATAATAATATTAATTTGTTTTCTTTCTGCACTCTTTGTTTTTTTATTCACGATAGTATCCTTTCATTTATCCTTATTTCACAAGGTACTTTCCCTAACCTAGTATTTGCTAAATTTATTTAGCATCTAACATGCGATCTCCATCCATTTTTATTTTCGAATTTCCTTTAACGTATAATAATATTGATCGAGATCGTAGCTGAAGAACAGTCGGAATAATTTTCGAAGCTGTTCCGTCCATTTAGAATTAGGCTATTACTATCCTTCGCACATACGATTATACAGATACATATACCGCGTTCGTTTGTTTATGCTTATTATTTATGGCTAAAACTCGATTTTCTCTCTGTTAACAGCAGTTTTCTTCGTTGAAACTGTCCCATTATTATTGATACTAAGAAGAATATCATGAATGTTAATTGTTAGCGGTCGCGCTTATTCCATGCTTAGGGCAGAGATCTCCCGTAAGTCGGAATTACAACAAAAATCAATATTTCGAGATGAATAATATAATAAAAATAAGTAATGGGATATTAGTAACGAGATAGAATAGAATAGTAGTAGAACAGTAGAAAAAAGATAATAAAATTAACTAAAAACAAGAGAATGTCGCTAAACAAAATTGAAACAAAGGTAAAATTATTCCTGTGAGATCTATCATCTGTCTCTTTATTATGTCCTGAACGCTGCCAAGCAACATTGAAACTCATTACTGCCGCAAAAATTCTCTCTCTAGGAAATACATGACGCCATACTACTCCTATCACTATTTCACTCTCCTTATCGAGTCTACAGGTCGCTGTATACAAATGGAGGTGAGATAGACGCGGCGCGAAGAGGCCAGTAGGAGAGAAGAATAGGAGAAAATTCATGTCATGTGATATACGGAACGTAGGGATAGAATGGGAGAATGTGAGGGAATTTTGCGACAATCCTGACTGAAACTGACCTATTCTTCTGAATAAGGGTTTATAATTCATCTTTTGATTGTATTTCGTACGTACACCGTCCCAGATAAGAAACGTAAACGGTAATCGAATGTCCATTGTTGGAAGCTCGTTGCGGAAAATGCCCGGCATTGTCTGTAAGCATTGAGTGCAATGGTATACAAATTTTCAGGCAATTCCTAATCTTCGGCTGGAAAAAGTTAACAGATAATTTAAAGATACTAATGCGTGTACTAATGCATTAATGCATCAATGCATGTTGATAAAAGCATGTGGCCTCAGATATTTCGTGAAAACATTAGCGACAGGTAAGTTGTCTCTGAATATGGCATATTTATTTGACTTGTACTTAATTAAGTAGTTTAAAACGTTCGAAAAGAGCTTAATGTTAAGCGGAATAGACACTTCGGTGTTTGAGGAATGTTTAGTCTAACAGAATTTGAACAAGGCTTCACATTTTCTACTCGCGTTAAACAAAAATAAATAGTCCTTGTGCGAGTTTGTCGACAGATTATTTACCGACAAGCTATTTGTCAATAGCTGTCATCATTTGAGATAATGGCCAATTTAAAAGTATTATTCTGTTATTTTACCTGTATACTCGAAATTATTCATTTATCATTTTCTTGCGTATCGATGTTATAAAACTGCAAGTATAAAAGGGGATGTAAGGAAACGCACAGTAGTCAGTTGAGCAGAACGAAGCCTACCGAGCGCAGTTTTGCAACTGCAATTGGCTACAATCTTCTTTGACAATATGGTACGTTCCCATCCTTATTTTACAAATTACCGAGTACAAACGGATTATTTTAACGTGTTTATCGGATCACCATTATGCTACGCCTTCTGTTGTAACCTTATTGCTCACAATTGCAGTCGGGTTTGTTCGATCTCTCGTATCCAAATCTGCAATGTGCCGATCCCTACCTAGGGGGGCCTCAGCTTACGGATGTTTGCTCTGCAAACAACGGACTAATGTTACTGACGATTTTCAACGTACTGTTAGCGGGAAATCCGGAAGTTGGTGAGCCGTGCAAGCGCGTGAGGCCAATCAAGGAGCCAGACCTTAGTTACGATTTTATCGTCGTCGGTTGTAAGTTGTGAAAAGCTTTGAAATCAATCGTCTATCGAGCATTTATCAAACAATTGTTATCTGGCTTTTACGCGAAATTCTACTCGTACGTTTCACGTTTCGTGCAGCCGGTGCTGGTGGAGCTGCAGTGGCTGGAAGACTGAGCGAAGTCAAAGATTGGAAAGTTTTACTGATCGAAGCAGGTCCCGATGAGCCGGCAGGAGCTGAAATACCCAGTAATCTTCTGCTTTACCTCGGTAATTAATTTCATTCGATCGTAGCGACGGTTTATGCGAAAAATGCGTTTAATCGAATGAAAACGTGATACGTATAGGCGGCGAGTTGGACTGGAAATACAAAACGACGAACGAATCGAACGCCTGCCTCAGTACCAATGGAAGATGTGCTTGGCCTCGGGGTAAGAATCTCGGAGGAACGACGCTTCACCATGGTATGGCGTATCATAGAGGTCATCCTAAGGATTACGAGAACTGGGTAGAACAGGGAGCCGAAGGATGGGGTTGGAAAGACGTACGTTCGTTTATCGATATTTGTAGCGCTATTAGGTGGATCGTCAGAAAATCTTGTTCAACTTTCGTAATATGTTCCTTGCAGGTGCTACCGTATTATCTCAAGTCGGAGAATAACACGGAAATTGGTAGAGTTAGCGCGAAATATCATGCCACCGGAGGTCCTATGACCGTGCAACGGTTCGTTGATCCGAAATATCTTCATCTCAGTAGTATTTTGAAAATTATTTCTTTCGATAGACGTTTCGAATTAATATCCGAATGTCGACAGGTTCCCATATCAACCTCCTTTCGCTTGGCATATCCTCAAAGCAGCGGAGGAAGTAGGTTTCGGCGTTTCCGAAGATTTTGCCGGAGAAAAAATGACAGGTTTTAGTATAGCTCAAACTATCAGTGAAGACGGTGTGAGACAGACCAGCGTTAGATCGTTTATTACACCCGTCGCGCATCGTAAGAATCTTCACGTAGCCGTGAACGCCACCGTTACCAAAGTTAGGACCATTGGCAAGAAAGTGACAGGAGTCAATGTGTTATTGGTGCGACGTTGTATCAAACTTATAACATAACGTTCTTACGAATTTTCCATCGTTTAACCTCGATGTTGATCTTATTCGCAGAATGGAAAGAAGCGCATCATAAGGGCAAAACGCGAAGTGATTTTGTCAGCGGGAGCGATAAACTCACCCCAGCTATTGATGTTGTCCGGAATTGGACCTAAGGAACATTTGAAATCCAAGAAGATTCCCGTAGTGATGGATCTACCAGGCGTTGGTGAAAATCTTCACAACCACCAATCCTATGGTGTAGTCTTCACCGTGGGCGAAACTTATTATCCAGTGTTCAACGAAAGTAACGTCGAACAGTACATTAGAGACCAAACTGGACCACTCTCTAGCACAGGCTTGGCTCAAGTTAGTGGAATATTGACATCCAATTTCACTACCGCGGATGATCCAGATATCCAGGTATTCTTTTCCGGCTACCAAGCAATTTGCGAACCTAAAGTAGGTACACTCTTGGCCGAGATAAACAACAAGATGGCTGTCGAATTTACGGCCGTGAATCTACACCCAACGAGCAGAGGTGAACAGTTGTCTTTGCCTCGATATCGTAAAATACTTCATTTTCTTCACTCGATTCATACGCATCGCTCGAATTCTGTTGGTAGGTCGCATTACGTTGAACAGCAACGACCCACTCGATCCGCCTGTTATCTGGGGTAACGATTTAGGGACCGAACACGATCGCAGCGTCTTAATTCAAGGAATCCAACACATTATCAAACTATCGAAGGCCCCGATCATGCGGAAGCTAGGTTTGAAACGTCAACCAGTGAAAATACCAGCGTGCGAGAGTTATAAGCCAGACAGCTATGACTTTTGGGAATGTGCTATACGTTGGAACACAAGACCGGAAAATCATCAGACCGGCACCGCCAGAATGGGCCCGCGTTCGGATCCGATGACCGTGGTAAATAATCGACTCAACGTACACGGTATCAAAGGACTGAGAGTAGCCGATGCATCCGTTATGCCTACGGTACGTTTTTCATATTTCTCGTTAAATTACCTTCGACACTATATATTTTATTTTATTATTTTCTCCGAACGCGTTTCATAGGTGGTTTCTGGTAATCCTGTCGCCTCGGTCAACATGGTCGGAGAAAGAGCCGCAGACTTTATCAAGCAAGACTGGGGAATCAAAATATAACGGAAACGTCAATTATGGAAAGAAAAACGAAATTATATTGGCCATTAATATAATAGCATAAATTCTATTCCGATACGTTTCTTTTTTCTCTTAATCCCTTCCAATCAAAAATCGAAATCCGATAGGAACGAACGCTCGTTTGGTTGACGTCGCGTAATTCCACGCGTACAAATTTCACTCGAATCGAATCGAGTTAGTTTCGAAGTTGGGTGGAACGGTTATAAAAGAGGACAATGATTGTTAAGTCCAAGTGACTTAAGTTATTCGGTAAACGGTGCTGCTGACTAATTCGGTGCAGTCGATATAAAGGAAAACCGTTGGAGATTGGACGGGCACGAAGACGACGCGACACTCCTCATCAAACACTCTACACTCCAAGACTTTAAACTCCTCGTGATTTCGCGAGGATCTCAAACTTCTATCCACCTCGTTCGAAAACGAATATTTACCTTCGCCGGAGTGGCGTGTGCGCGCGCGCATCTGCACTCGCAACGCTGCAGATGACGGTGAGTCTGGCGGCGTCGCGAGAAAGGGTCGCGATCCGCTAGCTGAGAAACTAATTTCGTTGACTGTTCCCGAAGTACAATAAAGGGCAATAACGCAGTTTAATTAAAATTAATAACGATACCGTTGGATGCATTCGAGATTGAAGAATGGCCGGTGGAAAAGGTCGGGCTGCGATATTGTCTGGCAGGATTATTAAAGTAAAAACGAAGAAGAGAAAGGAGAAACGAACGGCGGAGGAGGTCACATCGGTGGAACGAAGTAGCCTTCCAAGTCGAGAAAACGATGGAAGCTAGAAGCATGGACAAGTGCACTTGACCTCCTTAGAGTCGCGGCCGCATACGCCTGTACGTTCCGTGCTGGCAAGAACGTATTCGCTAACCCTTATCCGACCTCAGTGGCTGTTCACCCGCATCCAAATCTTCCCGCGATCAGATACGTCTCCTTCGAGCGTACGTTAGATCCGAACGTTCTCTGCACAACAATGGTAAACAATAAAGATTCTTTGCTGTACTGCCGATTGGTTAACGACCGTTTGTATGGCCGTTTCAAAGCGTTAACGATCGCTTCGAATGCTCGGCGACGTACCTGCCCCGCACAACGTCGAAGAAATTCTTATTGTTTGGATAAAAATTCGCGTTACCTCGAGCGAACCAGAGGAATCGGGCTTTGTGGATTATAGCGTCCGGCTCGTTTGCACGATAAAAACGACGTTTGGCCGACGTCGACGGTCGTTAAACCGATGCTTTCGAGCTTCCACGTAATCCGAACTCATGGAAACTAATTAACGTTATTCGAGAAAAAAAGAAGAAACACCGGTCCAACGATCTTTTGCTTTTGTTGGAGAAGACTAGAGAACACGGACGAATAACAACGGCCTCAAAGCTTTGCGCCGAGATGGGTTCGCCACGATTGAAACAGTCTCGGCGAAAATACGAAAAGTCCGATCGCGAATAGGTTAATTTGTTTAAAGTATGCATTCAGGGCAACCGGCAAAGCAGTCCTTGGATCGTAGCGGCCTTACAGCCAGCGACATACCTTTACATTCACTCTGAAAATGGCAGTTGGGTTCGATTTAACGCTGCCGTAATACCGCGTAACCTATGCGTCGCATTTGCGAAGGTAATTCCAATGTCACCACGGTTGTTCCACGCGGTATCGCTGTATCGCTATTTATTGCGAAACGATTCCCAAGATCGGAATCGTTGCACGCGTTCGCTGAAAATACAACTCATTGTTCCGTCTATCCATTACGCGTACAGTGCATAGTCTAGTACGAGCAAATGAAATCAATCGCGGCATTTCATTGTTCATCGAATTTGTTCGAGAAACGTGTCGAGACGTTCGTTACAACGATTTTCAAGCTTCCCACGCGGCAAATCGCGAAATAATTACGCCGTTGCAAATGTATCGGAGTGCCAGCGATGGAAAAAGTTGCATCGTGCGTAAGCTATATTTCGTCCTTTCTCTTTACAAATGAAAATAAACGTTGATATGGTTACACGCGATCGCTTTCATTTGCGCGAATCAACTTGTATTTATCGAAGTGTGTAGCATCCGTTTCAACGTGTAACGCCTTTATCGATGCGTTGCCGGTCACGTCGCAAAATTATTTCACCGAACGATGTACCGATTCGGCCGGTCCTGTTTTAGGAATACACGCGATTTAACAGAGGGTTTAATCGAATCGTAACGCGAGAATCGAGGGTGGCTTAAGTGTTAACTGTTTGATGGAGATTTCGTCCAATTTGCTATGGATTTAGATGCGTGCATTCAATTATCTACACGCGCGTTACAGCGAGCGCCACTTAATCCCCGAGCGATCCATTAACTGTAAACTATGGAATTATTAAAGCGAATCACCTGGCGATACGCCGTCCCTGCTGAAACTTACGATAACACTTTCCCTTCCCAAGTACCGTCGCTATAGTCAAAATTCCAGCCAGACACGTTCTTTGTAATCGCCAAGAGAGTAACCTGACTACGTAATTCATAAAAGAGCAGTTGCGCTTCGACGTTCATCGACTCAGCGAAAACTACGAATAGTTAAAAGAAGAGAGAGAGAGAGAGGGCTTGTATCTATCTTCCAAGAAATTAAAGGACCGGCTTTTCGCCAAGAAAGATGCTCGCGGAACCTCGTAGCAGGCACGAACGGCGAAAGGTTGAACAGATGATGATATAAACAAATTATAAATAAAACATCGAACATCTGAAAGGCGCGCGTGGGTGGCCGAATGTGTCGTACACGATCCGCGATGTCGCGCCTCGTCGCCTACCATCGTTCCCATCGTCCTCACGGTCGTCGTCTTGTTCGTTGTCGTTGTGCCAGCGTTGCAGCGGTGTAACGACTGCTTTGAATTTCATGAGGGTGCGAATGAATTCATGGTGGAATGGCGCGCGTGGGTTTGCCCCCGGAGACTCAACGACTTCGAACGCCCTCACTCTTCCCTCGGTCTCGCCAGTTGGAAAATCTACAGGAATCCAAGCGTAATTGAGAAAATAATAACTATGTGTATTATCCGGTAAGACCATCGATCAATGAAACGAAACAAGCAGGCACTGTCCACGAGTTTCCTAGGGTACCCAAGGAGGAGCTCGGAGGGTAGAAAATATCGCTGGATGTTTGAACAAGATGGAACGGCGAAGCCGGACCAGCCGCGTGACATCACGCGCTGTAGTAATCTGTCGAATCCCGAAGGTTGGTCGATGCAACGCTGGGAGCGCGACGAACGAGCCGCATAATGCGCTTTGTCGCGTAGCCGTGCTGCGACGCGTGCACCAAGTTTGTTTACCGGGGCTTTTTGGTGGATCGAGGGTGCACACGAGGCGCGCCGAGAACGCGCGATGGCAATACCGCCTCGCAATGGCGCACGACGAAGCCTCAGTCTAAAGACCGAGGTTCGTTACTCTCGCACGAACAGCAACCGCTGTTACAAAAGGGAAAGGAAAAGAAGAATCGCGGGACGAGAACGGATCGTGGAAACCCGGTTAAAGAAAAGCATAGTAACAGCAGCAGCGTTCAACACGGACGCGCCCGTTCCTTTCCTTTCTTCCTTCTTGCCCCTTCCACGCCGCGGTCGACTCTTGTTTCCTCAGACGAATCCAGACCTCGTCGGCAGTTGTCTCCATTCGCGACGTCATCTCGAGTAATTGCGGTTGCATAGAATAGCAGCGTAACGCGCAAATGCGCTTTGCAATTCGAACAAGAGTTTCGGCTGCGAGACTTAAACACCGTTTGTCGTCTCGCCTCGTCCCGTCTCGTCTTGCTGCGAGAGAGCTCCGAAGACATTCGTCGGTTATCCACGAGAAAGATTTGTTTCGTGTGTAACGTAATTATACGAAGGCATCGGTGTTTCGGATGACTGATTCGCGTCGTATCGCGTCGGATGCTGTCTTAAAGCGTTTAAACCTCGTCTAGAGGTAGAAAGAAGGTTGGCGCGCTCGTTTCACGCACACGCCGTTTCCCATTCGTGACACGATTCGGGTAATAACTTGGACGGAACGAAACTCAATTTCATTTCTCGTGAAAAAAACGTGGCACAGTAAAGAATCAAGAACTGAAAGTACACTGGGGAGCGGAATTAAGGGCGGAAAGTAATACGAGCGGATTATTAAAAACCGCGATAGGAAGAGCACAAAAGCCTCTGAAAAAATAGGGTTGAATGCAGCTGGCTCGTTTTAGTATTCCCAGGCGAAGCGGTGGAAACGCGATAGGTAATTAACCTCGTTGCCGGTAGCCGGGACGTGCGAAGGTTCTTCTTGATTTTCTTACACGGCCGTTCGCGAGTAAATGCGTACAAATACGACGTTACTATCTTGAAATTGTTTGGGCCAGCCAACTGCAGAGAGCAACCATTACCGACGATAGCTGGCCTCGAGGGAACAGGTTCTTACCAACCGCGTCAATAATGCAAACGCGTGTAAGCCGTGGGATATAAGCAAGCCCGTAAATATTGCGCCGCGACGCTGATGGTCGGGGAAACAACGCGAGCAAAATGTACGTGAGTAGCCTGAAGAAACTACAGGGGTGGGGGAACGAATCTGGTCAAACGCGCGTCATTTACCGATCTCGATCGTTTCGCTGTGAATCCTTACGGCGTTTTTATGCCAGCCGCAGAAATCGATACGCGTCCAAAGATGTCCACGAAAATCGTCGTTGGGGCGAAGAGATAGGATAAAGGGATACCGGTTTTTGCCCGATTTCGTTGCTTCCCCGTGGTATCCTTCCCGCGAGAATCGAGTTTCAACGCGTCCGGTGTGATCCTATCCGGCGCATAATTTTATTATCGTCGTTTTACGCTGTCACGCCGCATCCAAGCGTTGAAAAATCCTCGCGGCACGCCGCCCGTAATGGCGGTTATTAAGAATAATGATTGCCGGCCGGAAGTCTACAGACTGCTACGCGAATACATATTCATGAGAGTAAGTGAATCGGCCAATATCTTACCGTCCACTGTTCCTTTCTCTCTTCCTTTTAAAACGTACACATAGACGGCCGTTTTATAAGCAAGCGACGCTGTCGACGCCGTTTATATACCGCGTCGGATCGTTTTCTGCTTTCTCGTGATAAAAGCGAAACAAATCGCGGCTCTGTGGGTCGCGCGGAAGCGAAACTTTTCCGCTGTTCCGATTCTCTTTTGACGCCGCCGTGTCCGTATCGTATAAACTCACAGTCTTTGGCCTTTTGCCTTTTATCCGTTCCCGGTGGCACGCCGCGGTCCGTGACCTTTTACGTTTCCTTCTAATAGAACGGGACGATTCGATAATCCGCTAGGCATTGCGTCACGTCGTTTCAAAAGGTAAAGGTGAATCGCGATTAAATGAATCCGACAGAAAGTCGAAAAGAACGAACCGCTAGACGAGATCGAGGATCAAGATGCCGCGAAGCAAACCCCTGTGACGCGTATCTTCGTAGCTTTCTTTCCAGACATTTCGATTCTCCTTCATAGTCGAGAGGAGGTTCCTCTTTTTCTTCGTCTTCATTCAGCGGTCTGGAGTTTTTTATGCCTCTGGATTTACGCCTGCAGCTTTATTTATTCACGCTTTAATTACCGTCCCGAGTCTCCCGTAGCCGAGTGTCCGGGCACGTGGATGCACCCCGAAACGAGAAACTTCAGGGTGGCAGCGAGATTAATGGGCTTGGTTAGCGTTCTTCGCTCCCACGCGAGAGACGCGTGAGAAATTTGCGTAGTATACACGCGTATACACATATTTAGGAAGGAAAAAAGAAATGGAGGGGAATCGCGGCGGCGTAGAAGAGAAAAATGATAAAAGTAACAGGGACGAGTAATGTCGTTATTCATCGGGAGCCCGGTGTTTCCTACGTTGTCTCGGAATGACGTTGGCCAGGGCTTTTCAGGGCTCTCTTTGTTCTAGAAACAAACGGTCGACCCGTGAAATACTTGACTCCATTTCATCCCTCTTTACGACCTCGATTTCAACCTTCGTGTAAGTCGGTTTGAGAAATTCCTTCCAAAATTTTATCGTACGACGAAATTGCTACCCCGGCACCACCTTCGTTCCCGCTCTTTTACTCTGATTCTGTTCGCGGTCGATATTCCGTCAGTCGTCCGCTTCTTTACCTCCTTTCGATTTTGCTCCACCGAGCGATGATCGGCTCGTTCTCGCGAAGGAATACAGCATCCGAACGTTTCCATGGTATTCTCAACCGGATACTCTCGAGAGCGATGAGTTTTGACTGTCGTGGCGGAGTCTCGAGACGGCTTTCTCTCGCAGCTGGCCAAGCAACGACGTGCGTGAAAAAAGACTCTTTAAAGGGAGAAGCTGGAGAAAGGCGAGTTTTCGCATTCGTTGCCGAGGTTCTCGACGACGAGGATGATGCAAGTAGCCCAAGAAGATACTATCGAGCCGAGTCGAGGACCGGTCGAAGAGGGCAAGGGGCGGTCGGCATTCATCCGAGTAGATAACATCGCTTGTTAAATCCACCCTTGCCACCGGTGTAGTCAGCACGCTTACCTGGTGCCCGTCGCTGCTACCAACATCCTACTGACGCGAGATAGCAAGTTCAGTCACTAGCTCATCCACCCCTTTTACCCTCGATTGTCTACAGTTGCTTCTGCGACAATAGCGCGTCATCCGTACGACCACCGCCACTAAGCAACTGCTATTACCGATTTCACCGATCGAACCATCTGTCACCGAACACGAATATTCGTCGTATTGTTCTCGCAGTACAGTCGAATCGAAGCTTGTTCGTCGAGCAACCGACCGACCGTATCTCTTTTGCTTCGCTCACCCTTCGATGAATTTCGCAGAACGCGGAGATTGAGAATTTGCGTGAATGCCGCGCTTCTACAGATTAGCGCATCCACGATAGCATCGAGATGATGAAAACGACGAAAATATGTTTTTCGTTATAGAAAGGATTCGATAACGTGGCCGCTGTCGATACGCAGAACACGTATCCTACGTCGACGCTATTAATTTGAAACATTGACGGAATGCTCAGCTGTCCGACGAGATTTCAACGGAGAAAACGGTTATCCCTGGTATTTTAATCTACACAGTGATCCCGTTCTTTCGTCACGAGAGAAACCATCGATGCCAAAACGAAGCGTCGCGTCGCAGCCAGTCAGCCAGTTTCGAAACGAGAGTATCGATCGTTGTCAGTTCCAGGTACAGGGAAAAGGCTCGGCAATCGAGTCAGCTGTTACGCGTAACGCGGTTAACTGTCGCGTCTGGACGTCAATATTGATTCACTTTTTTCATTAGAACAAAAGCTATCGATGACGGCCTATCTCGACCACGTTCGAGTGGACGCTGAGTGTCGGACGCTGTCGTTCTCAAAGACCCACTTACTTCTCGCGTTACGATTCAACATTCGATTGCTAACGTTCAACGATGATTAATCTCGCGCTTGCCACTACCGAGCTTTTGCCAGCGCGTTCGCCCAAAGAATCGCAATTTTCTTTCGCGCGAATACTTGTCGTGGAAAATACTCGTATTTCGAAAAATCGATGTGAATTTATGGTTATTCGCGAGGTCTGGCCGCGCTACTCACGGCATAAAGTGCATAAGAGTAACGTAAAACCGGTTAATGGTACAAAGTCAGCTCTAGGTGGATAATAAAAAAGCGCGTAAAAACGACGCATACGAATTCATGCACCAATAATCCTCCTCATCTTCGAATTAGAAAACACGAAACACAAGCGGGCCAGCTTGCATTTAATTCACTCTGTTATAGTCCTCTTAACAAGGAACGATTGTCCTTATTGTTTGCAAAATACATCCAGAATGATGGTCCGTTTAAAGGTACCTCTCGTTTGTGCAGAGTATTCGCCACGAATGGCCACTTAAGAAGAGAAACATCGCATACTTTATTCCAACGCAATCATTGAAGATAGATCGCTCACAATGCCAAAACATTTCCCCTGCCTCTTGCGAGACACAAACGACGTCCGAAATAAAGCGACGCATCGACGCGTTTGACATTTTGGCTCAAACTACCAGAGCAACGAAAAATATTATCCTGGGCAATCTGGGGTAATGTTCGAGCGGTGAAAGGAGAAATAGAGGCATAGGACGCGACATCTTAATGGCACCGATTTGTTCAACGACAAGGACCCCGTTTGCCCCAATTTGCGATCAGAATTCGGTAGAGCCCTTTATAGTTTCCGTGTTACGAGGGGTTCGAAGGTTGGTAAAATAAATAAAGCGTCCTGTCACTCTATCCTTGTCTCAGAGTCCTTGACCGACGAGTGGCAAAGGGTCCACAGGCTTGAAATCGGTAAAATTTCTTTCTTTTCGAAAGACTCGGCTCGAACCGTTTCGAAATCCTCGAATATCCTCGTTACGATAAGTTACACGCAATACCGAAACTGATCCCGTATCGTTGGAGCACCGTTCAAATATAAAATCGCGCAGATACCAGAGACAATCTGGAACATGACAAACACGCCGTCGATTCGGCACGACGTTTCCTATTCACGAGATTTTACGCGGCAGAGAGGCGAAAAATTCCGAGCAAATTAGCTAACGCGTTCGGTTATTAACTACATTCAAATCGGCTTATCAAAGAGTTATCGCGGAGCAATGTGACAGAGGAAATTCGTGAAAAGCTCTTTACGCAAGGCGAACCTCAAAGGCCTCTCGTGTTTCTGAAAAACCTTCTTTGTTAAAATACTCCTTGGTGTACCATTCGCCGAAGGTTCGCCAAAGACCCGCTAGACTATTCATTTATTTATGCTTCCTCGCTAGGATCTCCTGACTCGTGGATGAATTTTTTTTCAGGACGGAAACGCTGTCCCGTAAAAAGAGTCGACTACAAAAGAATTGAATGCTGAAAACGGGTCGATCGACTTTTTTTCCATACGAGAACGATCAACGAGAATCACGTATATCTTTTGACCGCTCACCCCTATTTTTGCTATATTTTTCACCATCGCCGTGTCCTAACGGAGGGAGGGGAAAAAAGGTGAAAAGGAAAATGAAAAAGAGAACGAAAGGAAAATCGAGAGGCAGAAAAATAAGCGGCACGTCGAAGAGAATGATTTCGTCCGTACTGCGACACAGTTTCAATGCGAAATTAATAGACACAGGCCGGCGCCGTGTGTGTCACGTATTTGCTCAAGCTGAACAGCGCATTTTTTGCAGAACAAAATTGCAGCTTAATGCAATTGCAATCTGTGACGCGCAGGTACGAACACGCGAATTGGGAACTTCTTGTCCCCTCGGGTATGTCCATATTGTCCATAGATCGACCAAAAAGCGAACAGCGCTACAGAGAGAGAGAGATCGAAGAGGGAGAATGTAAAGGTTCCAGGAGCGATAGAGAATGGCAGAGAGAAGAATAGAGAAAAGGAAGATGACGCACATGTGCATCTACGCGAAACCGGAAACGGGTACGACGGAAACAAGGCGAAAAAGGATGGTAACGGGAAACTAATGGCAGGCACAACGGTTGGTTACCGCAACGGAACCGCGCGATACATAAATTCCCTGCTTGACGAGCGTCGTTGTTTTTGCGTTTTACGAAGCGCAACAATATTTGTACATTTGTCCTGCGCGATCGGTGTCACCAGTCGCGTTCCGCGACCAACAATCCACGCCGTGAAAACACGAATATCACGATGATTATTGGAGGATTTCACGATTTCACCGACACTCAACCTCCCTGCGACTCGTTTCGATTTCCATCTCGATGCCGAAGGACGCTGTTAAGGATCGAACTCCGCAACCTCGATGTTAACTTCGAAATTATTAACGACACGCTGAACATTTTGATACGATACCGCAAGCGTGCAACGAAGTATCGTAAAATTGCGGCCACCACCACGAAGAATGTTCGATAACTGATCCAGAATACATACTCAGGCGCTAATTACTAAACGTAAACGGCTGCTCTAAAATTATGTAACGAGCTCCAATATTTGTTGGCTATTGTTATTGGGTTACGAGTTATTTTTCGCGCAAACTTTCGTAATAACGATGATCACCGCTAACGAGTCGCTGGGTTAGCCAGCGTTAATCAATTTCCTAGCGCAGTCGAGGTATCGGCGTTTCAACGGCGTTCGACGACTACGCGCCGTATTCTGTCGCAAGACCTATCGGCCTACGAAAACTGTTGTTGAACATAATTGGACCAACGAAACGACGACGATGCTAGCCAAAGAAGGGATCGGTGAAAAAACCGGCATCATTTCCAAGCCACTAAACTACGAACGATAAGCGCTGCTGCGAACGACCCACTTTTCTCGCCGTTCCATATATAACGAAAGGCGTACGCCCCTCGGTAACTTTACTTTCCTTCCGCTCGGCGTAACCTCCATCCCCTAAACCCCCCTCCCGCCCCTTTTCTTGCCCCAAACGAGCCATTCTCTTCGTCATTAACGTGCCAATTTTTTTTCATTCTTTTTCCTTCCTTCGTTTGTGCTTTCCCTTCTCATGACGGTGCTTCCGTTATACGTCGACCCGACCGAATTATGTATGCGGCTAACAATACGTCTTTTTATAAACAATCGCGACGGCTGCCGCACGATTTTTATTCTTCTTTTTATTATTCTTTCCTTTTCTTTTTTTTTTGTTCGAGCTTATCGTATTATCGAGTTAAAAAAAAAACGCATTAACGATTGGTCGAGATATGACAGGCACGACCGCGATAACGCGACGTTCGACGAATCGCCGCGTTAAGCTCGTGACGGCCAGTGACGCGTTACATATACGATTTTTGATTTATGACGGTAGGAAAAAGCGATTCTTTCTTTCGCGGATGATGCAGCGGGGGTTCGCGGCACATATCAACTGGCGTATTTTCTGGCCGTAATCAACGCGTGCAGAAAATTAGCTGCGTTATTGCATGCATTTTTAAGCGAGGAATAACATAGTCGTTGGCAGCCGTGACGGTGGCAATGGCAGTAGCGGTAGAAAGGACGGTAACTCGTGACAGTAGCGACAACCGAGCGAACGATCCGCTTTCGAGTGCAAACCCGTCCTATGCAATCATTATCGTTATTATTATCAATTGAAACGCGTTTCGAGATCAGTATCGGCATAATTACGGCCGGTAATGACTTGGTGGTTAATTGGCTACGAGGCAAATCGATTTTCGATAATCCGTCAAAGAGGTGCCGTCGATCGGCTTTATCGTCGCTTGGATAGCTGGTCGAGAATGTGCGCAATTAGAACAACCTCTGTGCGCTTTATTTTTGTATTCGCGCGTCATCCCTCTGCACCTCCTCCGGCCAAGCATCGCAAAAGCTCGTGCATCCACGAATTCCGCTCTTCGCAAAAATCGAAATCGTGGATGACGCGATATCTTGCTAAACTAATAGCACGTTGTCGGCTAAAAGATTCCCGAAAGAACGGGACGCGTGTCCGGTACGAACGGACCATAAACGCACAGACTTGCTAAAGAGGAACGAAATAGTGTAAAGGTAAAGTCGGTAAGCAGAATTTTTCGTTCGTCATCGATCGAACAGCATTTGCCATTCGCAATGAGCATAATTCCCACGTGTACGCGATCGCTCTTTCCCTCTTCTGTTCTACTCTGGCCTTCGCGCCCATTCTTTCCGTACTTCTACTTCCGAGCGTTGCGCTTCTTTCCTTTTTCCATTTTAATCCGCGGCACAGACTAACTGAAGAGAATGCAATATCGCCCGCTCAGCAAAGAATAGCCGGTGTCGCGATACGTGCGCTCATTCGCGAGACTGCGTCGCACCAAAGCGCGTATCGTTCATTTTCTTGGCATTTCATTTATCGTGCCAGCTGCCGAGCAATGGAACGTGTTCGAGAGCAGCTCGGTCTCCTCCTCGTTTCATCGCTTAAATCGCGCACCGGAGTCTCGACTAGCAGCAGCGCTATTCGCTTCGCTTACTCCACCTTACCATTCAGCTCGACTTTTACCACGCGATTAATTATACCAGATTGTTTACACCTGCTATCCTTGTTCTCGATGAATGGACTTGTTTACCTCGATGATTATCATGCATGTTAATTATCGAAACTCGAAAGAGAGCGAGTTGCTCGCACTCGAACGAAGCCCGTGGCAATGCCGCGTTGCTCCGATCGAATCTATCATAGTCGCGTGTCTTTCGTGTACAGGCTCGAAATAGAGCGCGAGCTGCCGCTCGCAACTAGCAAAGAACGTTAGATCGTCTAAATCGTTTCTAAACCATCTTATCGCCGCGATCGCTACGATTGCCGCGATCCAAAGGTAAACGCCCGAATCAGGCGAGACACGCGTTCGCGTGACCGGGTTTCTCCGCTTTCCTGGCTTCGTTTCGATGTCGTTGCCTCTGCGTGTACATTACCGCGAATAATATTTTTTCCTAAAAAAAAAAAAAAAAAGAAAAAACGTCGCGTTTCGGTCCAACTTCTGAAAGAAACGAAGGCTCGGCCGTAAGCAGGATCGCGTGTTTCACTTTGAAAAGCTTTTTCCCAAAGATCAATCTTTCAAAACAAGAGCTCGTTCCTTTTAAATGGCACGGGACTTATTGTTGCGACGCATTTGCCAAAGGAAGGTACCTACCTAAGACGAATTTTCTATAGTTGCCAAAAGGTTACCGATACGAATCGCATCTTTAACGAGGACGATACGCTTAATCGCACTTAATGATTCCTGAAACAAGTAATTAGTTGCGACAATACTTTCCGACTGCTAAAGTAGCAGGATGAAAACTTGATGTAAATTTCTCGTTAAAAGAAGCTTTCCAAGTATAAGTACTTTGCGAAGCTACTTTTCGAGCTTCGCACCTTGCATCGTCCCTGCCTCCATGAAATTTGATTTCGCTTTTGCAGCTCGCTAACTTCGTTAAACGGATCTTCCCCCTTTTCTTGGCTGGCACAAAATCGAACCTCCTCTCATATTCGCGGTCCAACGTTCGGATGATACGCGTCACGCCGATGCGAATGATGGCTAAATAAAGGATTCGTGTAAGTACTTGCTAAGAAGCTTTAATGTAAATGCACATCTACGAAAGGACATGGGCGAAAAGGCGATTTGCGAGTCGCGTCAATCGCCTGGCACTCGCTTTGTATCGGTAGACTTCTATTATGGCTTCATCGTACGCTTTCCTCGAGGCTCGTTTCCGACCATCTCCTCCAGACACATTGTTGCTCGACGCGATCTCTCAGATACCCTGCCATTAATTAACTTTAAACGATTCCATGCTATCTTTCGCCATTCTTTCCTCGATCTCGATCCTTACTTAACGGAGGTTTCGTAACTCGAGTCGGCTCGATGCAACCCGGTCGCATCGTTCACGACGACAAACACCGTTCTCTGACAAAATCGTGGAGAAGTAAAGTTGCGCGAACGACTCGCCTCTCCGTAACTATCTATGTCTGGAATACTCCTTGCGAATTGGACGATTGGAATTCACCGAACGAAAATTCGTCTTTGACCGAACGTGTTGCGAAAATCGAGTAGCGAGCGGCCAGTGAAAATTTTATTCGACCCCGGAGCAGCCCTGAATTCTGACAGAAATCGATCCTCCTTGCGCTCGAACGCGATCGCGATACGACTCGGTAGAAAGTAACGCTGGGTTAAAACGAAAGCAACGAACTCGCGACGTGGGCACGAAATCGTGCGGGGAAACTCTCAGTGCGCGATAACGACATAGTCTCGTAAGTGTAGACCGCTGATACCAAAACAGAGAACCGAGAGATCCAGGCAAATCCTAGTGCTCGCTAATGGAGGCCAGGATTAATTATACCAGGCATATTAATCAGCTATCGCCTTACTTTGAATTGAAACTAATGCGAGGCATCCCTTTGGGGGAACGAAGGAGAGACTAATCATGATGGAGTGACTCGTAGCTCTCTGTGACGTGTCTGCGTCTAGTATTTTCCACGGACTAACGTTCGTGAAATTCTACGGCTGGTTTTCACCATGACGTTTCGCGACAACTCGTACAAACTCGACGTTCATTTACCTGTGAGTTGGATCGCGTAGTCGGTAATTTTCGTCGGTATCAACAAACGAATCGAAACGGTGCGGCGCCGCTTAAGATGATTGATACGTAAACGCACGTGGCTAATTTTACTATAAAAAAAAGAAGAGAAAGACACTAAACCGAACGAGCGATATCGCGAAAATTCTTTGGACCTTTGTAATCTGTGTATCACGGTGGCATGTTGATCGACTTGATTCGTGTCACGTGTTTGCTTTCCCGATACTTGCTCTACCGTTGCAAGTTATTCGCGTGTACGAAACCGCAAATAAGGAGAGGGTGAACGCACGGAAACACTAGGGCACAGCCAATTACCCTTTCTGTTAACCTGCTCGTTTTTGTATGAACTCTCGCTAAGCAAACTTTCCTACTTAACACCATCGCGTAAATCGAACGGATAACAAAAGGTGCACATATTTTGCAAAAATATAACGACCAAACTCGTCGATACCGGACGTGTACTTTGAAATTAGCTACGATACATCATACTGTTCGTCGTTCCCACCAAAGCACCGGAGTTTCGGACAAATCGTTTATAGCCTCAAAGTGTGTTCGCGTTAGAGTTATCCGAAACGTCCTCCGATGCTCTTGACACAAAAGAAACTTTGGTCGTGTGAAACCAATCGCCATCTATCGAAGCAAATTCCGCGAGCAATTTGTCAAAAATTTTGCAAGAAATAGAGGTGCTGGCGCGATCCACGCGCGATTAATAACGCGCGATTCGACGGTAAGAGGAAAAATAATAAGAAATCGAGAGATAAAGAGGCGGAACAGCAAACTCGAGTGATGCATCATGGTCGAGCGTAATATACTACTTCTGACTGCCAGAATCGTTCTGCGGAAACGGATAACTATAACGTTCCGACGAATCAATTAGCGGGATCGTTTACAACTGCCCGAATGATTACCGTGTATTTTTAACCTAACATAGAATAGCATGTCTCTATTGGCGGATATTTCCGCCAAAGGAAGGAATTGATCGCGCGAATTTGCGAACACGCAATCACGGAGGCGAGCGAGCGAATGCAAAAGGGGGTGCGCATAATACGCACAAAACGGTCGGAACGCACAAAACGGAGATTAATATCGCCGTAATTTGTTGATCAAATATTTATTTCGTGTTTAATTAATCGTTAGCTTTTAATGGCCCTGCCATATTTCCTGGCTTGTTTGGCCGTCTGGCGGTGGGCCGCGGCTATTCTATTATAAATTATAGTAGAATACTATTAGGCGCCTCTGGCGTTTTCCGGTTTTATCAGGACCTGGCGTGAATTATCGACGCGAAACTTACGCGTCTCACGACTCGTCCGATAAAAAAAATCGTTTTCTAACAGGATAATGCGCCGAACGTAATAGACGTCGAAAAATATTGCAAATTTCACGATACCGTCGACATTGGCGGTCATCGAACGTCGCTTTGGCAAACCGACGAGAAGAAACTATCTTTGAAGCTCGTTGCCGCGCGAAAGGAGGTCGATACAGTATCGTGGCTGGACTGTACGCGATTTCTCCCTCGCGCCATTCCCCACGGTGTACGTCGGTGGTTGCCGATCCGCAGTCACGCTAGCACTACTAATTGCATGTCCGACCAAAGTATATCACTACTACTGCCACCCTTTATTTCTGACCAACGCTGCACCGAATCCGCTCGTTCCCTCTCTCTTTCTCCTTTCTTGCCAACGGCTCATCACTCTCGCCTTCTCCACAACTAGCCTTACCTACCTGCCTACGTGCTCTATTTCTCTGCCGTGACTATTTCTCTCCCGTTTGCTGTCGCTCCTAACCCACAGCGTGTGTGTTTTCCAGTGCTAAAAGTTACGCGGTGGTTCCTATTCCAACGTTTTGATCGGTTTCGTCGTAGCTTTTCGCCACGTCCTATTTTAAGCTTCGATATTCACCAGCAATGTCGTTGCTGCGCAACCTATGACGCTTAAAATTATAGCTAACAAGCTAGCGCACCGTTTCGCGACGTCTACCATCGTCCTTCCGCGATATCTCATCCCGCGTCATTCGAGTTCCATCTTTCGCGTTTCACGGCAGAGATACACATTTAGGCTCGCGTCGAATTTGACGCGAATGTGCCGGTTTACCTTCGAATGTCTGACGAGTGTTATCTTCTTCGATTAATCCGACAGCCTTCGATTCATTAAGGGGACCCACTCTACGTTCGCAACCATCTTTACTTCGCTGGACCGTTTGTGATTGAACACTCGCAACGTAATTGCAAAATACATAACAAGCTTTCTGAAAGCGCACGCTGCTGGCTCGCACGGTTTATGCGATTCTCCGGCTGTTCTGGCTTCCCTTGGTCGTTTACCTCTTTCCAGCCCTTTTTCTCCCCTTTTTGTCGCTTCATTCAGCCGGCGTACATCGTGATTATTCCGCCGTCGAAGCGCGAACAATCGATTAACGTATTCATCTTCAGTGGTCGTTATTATGCCATATTTCTATCGAGATATAAAGGACGACGCGTCACATCGTAGCGCGTCCTTTCCCCCTACGTGTACTTTGTAAATCCGCTTACAAATATCGAATTCTAACAAATTGCCGGCTAAATACCTTCTTCTTTTCGCTTTATTAATTAACGACCGCACTCCGGACATTCGTCGAGAATATTAAATATTTCACAAGGCAATTTTCACGCCCGTTGGAAAAGTATCGGAAAATGGAAAGGTATTACGGCCAAGCAACAATTTTTCCCTTATTTTATTAACGGGACAATAGGAGCTATGCATTTTCTCTGGTTGCATCGTTACTATCGCGGCGCATTTACAACAATTTTTTAACAACTTTCCGCTAGCGGCGGAATTAGTCTGTTACGGTGTACCATAGCCAATTTTTCTCGGTTTACGCTCTAACGTTATCTCCGCTTCGTCATTAATTTATACCCTTTTCTCGTTCGCTCGCGATGCTCGCTCCATTCTTCAACGGCCACTCCCCGTCAACGAAACGTTTCGTCGGAGATATTGCGATACATATACGCCTCGCGGAGTTCCAATTGCTCTCTCGTTCCATCCATTCGCAGTGGCGGCAGCTCACGCTATCTCGCTTCGAGTAAGAGCGGAACCATGTCGAATTCCATAGAAGCTACGATTCATCCCCGTGAAATACATCCGATACATGAAGCGCGTTCGCATACACCGCTCCAGGCAATCAGACAGCAGGAGGACAAAAACGGAAAACAGGGAAAAAGATACAGCGAGCGCCAGTCTACATGTTCTTTCCACCTGTATATCTAGCATCATATTTTCTTTATGCACGGCCATCATTTTCTCTCTCATCGAGCCATTATTACGGTTAATTCTGCGAGTACGGTTAACGAGGTGAGAAACGCTATGACCGATCGAGAAAATACCGGATACTTCATCGATACGTTTCCTCGTGATTCCTCGTCGTTACTCGATTTCCTCGGCTACTCGGCCGTTTTATTTGTTACACTAACCCGCGCTTTACTAATTAACCGCTTAATTAACCCTGTACTCGACGGGCGCGACAGTTCACTTATCTGCTAATCTCGTTCGAATTTACGATACGCGCGATACGCCGAGACGACGATGTACGCGATTTCGATTGTATAACTTTTTCGACAGACCGGCGATCCCTCGCAACATCCGGGCAACATTTTGCACGTCGTGGCTCGCCACTCGTCGAAGGGGAGGAACTTGTGAATACACGAAACGCGTGCCTTAAGCGCTACGCGAAACCAGCCGAAATACAGCGGCCGAAACCGTGGTGGTTACTTCTGCCCCGTAGAACAGCATTACGACGAGACCAGAATATTTATGTAAAGTCTCGTTCCCCTGTACGGACTGCGGACGTATAATCGGATAACCTGTCAAGCGGCAGTTTACACGAAATATTTACGAGCTCGCGAACACGCGTACACCGTCATCGAGCGAAAAATCCATTGCGAGTAACGAGCCACGCTCAAATTTCAAATAACTCTGTCATCGATCTGCCGGTTTCCGATTCGCCAAGGGTAAATCGTCCAAACATTTGTCAGGATTCGCGCGTACACGCCGACGTACTCTCACCCAGCCGTTCTTCCTAATTTATCTAGCTGACGTTTTACTATCGATTCATCCCTCGGCTCTCGCGAACCACGCGCTTTCCATTACGATATCCAATCCCAACATTCCGCGAAAAATAACGACAACCACTTAAATTATATTCATCAAGCTTCGAAACTGAATCAACTCGTTGCGAACTGCGAATGAAACAATCTCCCTTCAAACGACCCTGTTTCGCGGCGAAATTTTCTCCAGAAACTTCTATTTTCTCTTGGATCGCGTGAAACGCCCCGAGCTTTCTCCTCCATGTTCGTACCTGTTGTTCGCGAGATTCGAGTTCGTTCTCGTTACGATTTGATATTTCGAAGCACGAGGTACCGTCGCAACTGTGACGTGAACGCGTACGCCATCGTAAAACGATAGACGTTATCGCCAAGGCGATAAAAGATCCCACGTCGTGGTCGTGAATCGCGCCATGTATTACGCGATCTAAACGATGATTAAAGCAACACAGATAGCACGCGATTAAATAAAACACGCGGTGAGCTTGGCGTGTCGATCGCGCCGCGACAACTGTTTTTACGGGTCACGACGCGTCGATGGCCGATCGCGTGCCTCAATTAAACCGCATTACCATCCTGCGTAAGATTACGATCTTCACGGCGCGGTGATTTCGATCGTTCCGTTGGTCATTCTTGGAGACAAGGAAAAGGGAAGGAGGAAGGAAAGGGAGAAAGGGTAGGAGGAGGAATTCAAAGTTAGCGAGAAACTACAGACGTGTTTGCGTCGCACTATATCTAGGTGGTTTGGTTATCGGAAAGGCGAACCGAGCCGATTACGATGAGTTGCGGACGAAACTATTGGCAAGTGGAGATGATTAATTGCTGTATCAAGACATCGTTCTTCAAGGAAGATTTCCTGACGACGATGCAGAGCCGAAGTGTAATTTGCGCTACGACGATTGGTCCGCGTTACAAGTCTGCGGAAACTGCAGAGACCCCGACCACCATCGGGAACGTCGATCTCAACTACGCCCTTTGATCGTTCAACCGAACTAAACATCGAATAGCTTCGTGCAACTCTACCTACCCACAGAACCAACCTACCGCACTTTCACTAGTGAAAACAATTCATTAGCGAATCTCCTAGTCTTTCGTTTCCTTCTTTATGCCGTTTCTCCTCTTCCCTCGGCCAACGCGTCAACGATCGGAGAATCACTGGTCCACCAACACGAGGAAACGATATGTCGGAAATATCCACCGTCAGACAAGCGGTACGACCATCGAATGATACGAATCGATGAACCAGATTAATTCCGACGTATCGACAAAATTGATAAAAACGTGTCACTGTACTCGATCGATTGCTCGGGCCATCGCCTAAACGTCTAAAACGCCTAAAAATATCCCGCGCCATCTTACACGGCGTTCTTAAAATCGTCGATGAAGCGATAAAAGCAGAAACGTCAAACGAACTATCTTTCAACGATGATTTTTGCGCTATTCGTCTAACGAGGCGCCTTACAAAATTGACAGCGGTCGGTGTTGCTAGTCGCGGATTTGCTTTTCACTGATTTCGGATGACGCGATGGCAGGGACGATGTTTGGAACGGGCAATTTCAGGGGCTCGTGTATGATACGCACGCAGGATGGGGTAAGTGAACAAGCAGACGAGAGAACGAGCAGGCCGAAGGGGCCCGAGGGTATGGAGGAAGAGGGATAGAATGGATTTATTACCAGGTTACCGAGCCGTGAATGCAGCCGGACGAACGGAGAAAACCGCAGGAAACTCTGTCATTGACCGTCGGTAATTTCTCTTTCTCTCTCTCCATCTGAACCCTTTTCAGGATAATTCTCTCTCTTTCTCTGCCCTCCCCCCGTACCTGTCTCTTTCTCGCAACATGTCCTGCTCTCCGTGCCACGGCCGATTTCTCTTTCCCTCCGGCTGGAAATGTTCGCTCCTCGCTTTCCATGGAATCGTGTTGGTTCCGAAACATTATCAACTCGTAGACAAAGCCGTATGATGGCTCAGCTTTCAGCCGAAGCAAATTTCATTCGGTCGAATCCTCTCGTTTCACATCGGCCGCGGTAGACTGGTTTATCCGGTTGATATCTACATCGACCATGAAATATTCCGTATGAAGCGAGACATCTTTGAAACACGCACCCGCACCCAATCCCCAAATTCATCCCCTCCATCCATCGCCACCATTTATCCACGCGGTATAACACAAAAGAAAATTGTAATACCGCGACCGAAGAAATCGTTCGATTTCGTTCCGTGTTCGCGATATCCAAAACCGTTGCTATCGCGTTGCCAAAAACACGCGATCGCATTTCCAAATCCTGACCGGTCCATCATGATTAAATATCCCTGTGGATTAATAAATATCTCCGATTCGTTTCTGTTAATAGATAATAAGAGGATAATCAGAGGTAAGGGGCGCATATAGAGATTACTCGAATAGCAAGATAAGGACGAAACGATGGCGGGAGTTTAAATTTGATATTCGTCTGATTAGCGTGGAACGAGGGAGGGAAATGACGCGAGACACGGTAATACGGCTAAGGACAGGGGGCCGAGCACCCGGAGAAACTGGAAACAGTACTGGCGTTGAGATGGACTGGTGCTACCCTGTAATAAGTGTACCGGGTCAGAATTAAAGCGAGCTTAAACAGAATTTTACTCAACGCTCCCTCGTACTACCTCTTACCACCCTATTATCCTATAATTGAACTTTATCGCCTCAATTTCGAGTAGTTGTCCCTATCTAATTTTTTGCCCTTTTGCTTGGTAAAGAGTGTGTCGACACCGGTTTATTCAACTTTCAGCCGAGAGACAAAAATACGGGAAGAAGGGGCGACGAATGAGAGAGAGAGGGCGTGAAGGAAGGACGAGGGTGAACTAAACACGGTTGCGTTACCCTCCACGCTGTTGCTTGTCGCCATCGGTTTCAACGACGAATCCAAGTTCGTTTCGCTTGTTTGACGGAACTAGATCGAAAATCGTGGCGCCTGACTCGCGGGCGACACGTAAAGAGGCCGTGACCTAAAAGTGGTGCGAAAATCGAGAACAATGCGCGGTTTCATCGTGTCAGTCGGCAGCGCGCACGCGCTCCTCGTTCTATCTCGAACCTACTTGACCTTTTAAACCGATCGTCGAGAACTTTATAAACCAGCGATGCCATTTATTCAGCCAGCGCAAGAAAGACCTAACCCCTCGATATTCTCGCACGGAGGTTTGCCTTCTTAAGAATAACCACAGTCTATCGATCACGTCAGCCCCTAGTCGACCTCCGATCTCCCTTCTACTCGAATCGCCACTAAAAAATAATCCTTTTCGATGGGCGCGACGCGACGCGGCCGTCCAATTACAATTTGGAAGTGGCAATTCGACGGGCAACTCTGCCGATTCCGATCGCTGCGTTGCGCCTCGTCGGCTGAAACAGGTACCGAGCACCGCGGTTACCTGACGATACACCCGGCTCCGACGCGGTGCAACGATGAATATACAACGAATGCAACATTAGCAAGTGAAATATCGGGAATGGAGAGAGGAAAGGAGGCGGAGATTGTCCGAGGGTAAAACACGTACATTCAAATTCCAAACAAGTCGATACATAACGGAAGATTCTATCGGTGGTAACCTGTTGGCTCGATCGTACGGTAGTCTTTAACGACGCTAACGAAGCTCCGTCGACGACTCTCGAATGTATTATTTCCCCGGGCAATGTACCCGCGAGGATGGACAGGTATTAGGTACAAGTATCCGCCAGGATAAAATCCCATTTTTACTGGTTTTCCGAACAGAGAATCGCACCATCGTGAATATCGGCGATGAAAATTCGACGAATTCCAAGAATGTTTTGAAACGGTAAGGGATCCCAGGCGACACCTCGGAAAACGGCGCGTCTGCTGGTGACTTTGACGAAGCTACGGCAGCTGGTACAAAGAGCCGACACGGAAGACTTGTTTGTTCTTTTCGTTGATAGTCTGGATCACGCTAGCGCGTATCCAAAAGAAACGAGCCACGTTTTTATCAACATAGAATCAATCGACGCTACGGTGTGATTGACTTTGTTGAATCGAAGGCGGTAACGGAAGTGGACGTCTTCCTTCTATGACAAACGATATCGATGTGAAAATTTTTCACGCCAGTTTGCGAGCGAAGGAAATACGAGACAAAGACGAATACGCGCTGGCTTGATGCGAACATGTTTTTATTGATAAAGCCCTCGCTCGTTGTTCGCGCGGAGGTTTATCGTTGTTCGCGAAACTGCAGATCGGGCTCGCGTGTCTTCGATTCACGGTCCGAAAATAGAGGGTGAATGGCGAGGAGAGTCTATCTTCAAGAACTTCTATTCCGGGACGATGGAATCGTCCGATTCTTTCCTTCGGCGAAACTATCGTACCGCGAACTGAGTCAGCGAAATATATTTCACGGCGACTCGGTAAGACGCGCCGGCGACATCGTTGTTTTCTATTTTTTTTCTTTCTTCTTTTTTTACCCCTCGCACCTTCTCCCATTATCGTTTTCTTTTTTCCGTGCCACCGATTTCCCGTTTCCCCTCCTTCCACCAACGTGTACCTTCCAACAATTTTATCGTGGCGCGCTCCGTGTTATTGCTGTGTTAACAGGGTGCTTAAAGAAAATTAACCTTTATCGCCCGGACTTTTAATCCGTTGGTGCTCCCGTTGGCCAGGCTTTAACCGGCTTAAGCGGCAATCGACGGAAGGATTGTTCAGGATAATGATCGAACCGGAAAGTGTTTAGATCGCAGATCGAAGCTGGCGATATATGGCAACCTATTATTAACTTGTTCCTTTATTATATATCCGCGATGATCCAATTACCCAGGACTTTCCTATACCTTGAACCGACTGCCTTAATCGGTAAGACATTTTAGGGTACATCCCGTTTAATCCAGTTCCCATAATGGCTGCCGCCATCCTGCATGGATTACAATTTAACCATCGATAAGTCGATTAATAGATCCGGCATATCCTCGACAATATTGTTCGAGCCGCTGAACATTTCGCCGAGCAGCAGTAGAACGAGTCATCGCTCGAGTCGACAAACGCGATTCCAGTTGAAACTTGTACGGCTGATCGTTTTGTAGGCAAAAAGGGAGCGTAACTCGGCCATGCGAGGCTACTGATAATATATCACGTAGAATGCGTCGGTATCGTGTCGGTACCGAGAACGCAAGTTCAGTGCTATCTGTCAGCGACAGGCGGCACAAGCCCCCAGGACATAAGAATCTAAAAGGATAGTATTCGACTGGAAGGAAGAAGGGACCGGGTCGTGTCGGTCCGGGCCGAGACGAGGCAATGGCAATGGAAAGAGGAAGAAGAAGAGCAAGTGAGGGAGAGAGAGAGAGAGAGAGAGAGATAGGACGCAAAGGAGCAAAATTGTCGCTTAAACATGACGCGCGCATCCCAAGTGAAACTGTAACTTTCTGAGCGACGAAGCTGGCGAGCGAGGTTGCTTCACTAGGCCGTCTCATGGAAAGCCCCATGCACACCCTCGGTCCCTCGAACTCGTTCGATAATATTGGATATGGCATCCCCACACTCGGCCGCCCACATAACCACCGACTCTCTCCTAGCCCCGAGTCGACCAATATGCGGTAGAAGTTATGTGGTGTCGCCTTATCCCTTCCACCTTCCATTTCGCTCTCTTTCAGCACGCCTCTACCAAGAAGATGCTGACTTTTCGAGTTTCTTAACTTTTCGTTACTTACTTTTATCCTTCCTTCCTTCCTTCCTTCCTTCCTTCCTTCCATCTTCCTCCTCTTCTTACTTGGCTCATTCTTTGCTTCTATCCTTTCTTCCAGTCGGTATGCTTTTGCCTATAAAGTCGGTCTCGTCGAGAACTTAATATCTCTAGGCGTGCCTCTCCGACGTCGAATGGAATTTTATCAGTGAATCTGCGCTCGTTCGATTGCTTCATCGATCACTCCGCCGTAAATTGCCAATAACTCTTCTGTACGCTCGGTATATGTAGTTATGTTTCGCGGCCGTGCTCTGACTACTTTTACAACTAATTTACCGACAGGACGGGGACAAGGAGGACAAGATGATCTATACGTTTGGTCTCGTCTCGTCTCGTCTCGTCTCGTCACGCCTTCTTATCTTGTATCGCCGACTCACCGGCAATAAAGATACACACCATCACTGTATCTCTTTTGCCCCGATTAACCCCGACGAGAAATTTCTCCCTGGATAATGAGAATTTCTCGTTCTCAATGCCAAGTTAATAATAATTGTATTAATGTTATAGTCGATCTAGATTTGCAATGCCTCGAGCTAACAGTGAATCGTTTTAATCGAGGTGCGCCAGAAAATTTAGTTCTCTTTCCTTGCACGCTTGAATATCCGACCGATGCAATTACGCAAATGAGCATATTTAACGCACGTGCGCTTCAGTGTTTAACCACGCGGCGCGTTAATTTCGGCCAAATGAAAATGGCCAAGTTTTCATAAAGTTTCTCCGGTTTGAAGGAAAAATGATCGAAAGAGCGAATCGCGGTGGTGGAGCGTCGATGAATGTCAGCCGTCCGCCGTGTCGGCAACGAAAAAGGTGGAGAAAACTACAGACAAAGAGAAAGAGGGAGAGAGAGGAGGGAAGGGAAAGGGAAGCAGATCGTGGCGAGAAGAAATCGCTTTATTGCTCGTGACATATTTCAGGATTTTTTCGAGCTTTCGCAGCCAGCCACGGCAGAGAGCAAGCTCGCGTTGTGTCCTCGGAAAATATATTTTATCCGACAGTAACGCCCACTTCTAGTGCACTTGTTGGAATAAAGTACTTGGTCGCGAACAACTCGATCGCCACTACCGCCACTACACAATTTTCTATTACGCGTATACCGCCATGGTGCACGTTCGGAACACGCGTCGACCTTTCGAACGGAATTCATCCGACCGATCGATTTTCCCGATCGGTCAATTTACGCGATCACGATGGCACTGGTTCGGGATCGACGCACGAAATGGCGTGAAACGCGATCGTATCGAAGACGACAGCAATCCATGTAGTCGGATGAGATTCAGAAGAACGCGGGTTTGCATAGGCGGCGCCATTGTCGGGGTAATTATCCTCGCTGTCTTTTTTTCCCGCTTTACAGCTAGCCCCCATAAAGGGAGCTGACTACGTGCTTTTACCACCTCAGGGGGCGTGTCGCAGTGGACGTTGCTCGTTCGGGCAATAAAAAAGCGCACCGCCGTGTGATCGAGGCACACGCGATCCTACATCAGCCTAGCCAGGGGAAAAAGGACAGCTTTAACCGGCAGCGAACCGCTCCAGGTTTTGTCCGCATACATGGTAACCGCGTGTAACGCCTGTAACCGATAGCTGCCGTTTATGACCGATGACCTATGCGTTTTCCTCACCCTTTCCAATCCCTCTATCCACCATTTCCATTCCCTGTTACGCGATTAGTCGCGCATCAAAACCCGATTCAGCTATGCTCTATTATTTCAAACGGTGTCCGAACAATTATCGAAAATCTGCGATTATCAACCTCGAGGACAACGATTTCCTTCGTCGAATCGCGGATCGTGACGAGCTTGTTTCGTGTGCCGGTTACGTAACGCAATTAATGATAAGCATACTCGGTTGATATTATTACGAGAAATCGTTCGTGGCTCCAATGTATATCATTTTCTACCAAATTTACTTCGGGATCACATGTAAAATTGCAATAAATTATGCAAAGTTATTAATAGCTCGTAGCCATGCGAACTCTTTGATGCGTCACCGGGGTAAGAAGCTGTTGCGCGCGTGCTCCATGCTACCGATATCGTCGGTACAATTTTTTTCTCACGTTACGTAATATTATTCTTAAGATGCTCCGCGATACGGGAAATATCGTCGATTTCTTCGCCGGATCGTAACGCACAAGCGGAAGGCACAACCGAAGCGAAATGTGTGGAAGATCGGTTCGCAGGAAATTGGAACATCGAGCTAGTTCGCGTTCCCGGCATTAACGAAGCGTAAAAACCAATTATTGAATACCAGTCCCAAATTCCCGTAAATGCTCCGTTAATATACATATACATGACTGAACAGATAAACGCGAAACGTCGACCGTCGATGTTTGATCATCGAATCAACGTAACAAGTTGAAATTCGACGGTAATGCTAGTTTATCAATGAACCACGTCATTGTGGGTCTCTCTCTCTCTCTCTCTCTTTCTCTCTTTCTCCCTCTTTCCCATCCCCTTTCCCCTTCACTCGTTTTCTCTACGAAATCAAATAGATTCGTGAGATTGTACGTATAATTTCAACGATAGACATATACGATCGTATATATAGATAGTTAAATTCCAGTAAGACAGAGCATCGTGCAACGTCGTCGATCGATGCAGTGATATCCAACATTTCGCTCGAACAAATTCCTTGAATATCTGATGTAAGTAGGATACTAGCTAAGTAGCGAGCAGGTAGAGGATAAAAATCCTACGTCAGGTAGATATTAGGTAATTCCTACTTGAACGCTGGTAAAAGCAAGAGTAGAAGCGATAGTAGGTAGGTAGAGAGGTAGGTAGGTACTAACGTTCTGCTCTCTTCTTTTCTTTCCTTTCCTTCTCTCCATCCCATTTCCCAACCTTCCTTCAACGTGTATTTTCAATCGCGAACCCCGCAAAGTTAAACAGGCCGATCCTCTCGTTAAAGCGATACGATGTTAATGGATACGTCGAGAATTAATCGACACCGAAAAACGCGAACTACAATTGAAGTATTAAAAAAAAAGGCAATTACATTATTCGTTAACATCTGCATGGAATGTATAACTTGCCATCCCTGCTCTTCCTCTAGTGACCTTTTACGCTCCGGCACTTTTGCAACCTCTGTACCCGACACTTCCGTCGATAATCTCTGGATCTTTCTCTGTACATACACTACGTCGTTTAAACTGTTTCCTATTTTTACGAATCCTCGCCACTGCGTTTATCTCCAGGTGTGCGACTTCGGTGTAATCGATATCGACGTTTCGGAAAGGAGTAAGAAAACGGATGAGAAAGAGAGAGATGAAAGAAGAGAAGATATGATATCTCTAATTAACGTCCCGTCGACGTTAAACTCGCAGGATTCGTTGCGGATACATTCTCGCCGAGCACGACACACGAAACTCTATTGCATCATATCGCTGGATCTCTCCGATATTCTTCCTCTTCCGGCCTGCATTCTCCCTTGATTTTCTACCCTTCTGGTGCCTCGTGCCATAATCCCTGCTTCGTGCACCTAAATAGCAGGGCTGAAGGGCGAAGAAGGATCTCTTGTTGATTGGAATCCCACAAGAAGATATGAGAAGCTGATTAGTTCCTCTGCTGAATAGGAGACTAAACAATGGCGCAGCGTTAGAATGAATGAGAACAACGACAGTTCGTACAACGGGTATGGTAACCGCGGCTAAAACCCACGAGCGGCTGTTCTATCGCGTCGATTCCTGTCTCGGTAAATATAACATTGTGTTCCGCTCGGAAACATGGTATGGCCAATCATCGAAAAACGAGCCAGTCTCTTCCCATTGCCAACACACGTCCATTGTTCCGCCGTATAAACGTCGCCGATACAGACTAATTATTCGGCAGACGTTACCATTGATGATTCGCCAACGATGTACGATGACTGTCGTCGACCGTCTCTCCGGGATATAGCGATGGAAAAACACATGAGAGAAACACATGGGAAAGCGATGATTCTAAAGCGTTCGAGGCGTACGTTATTTTCGATCGATTTCAACGTACCAGTATGTTCAAGAATATCCAATCACGACGTCCGGGCTCGAGAGTGGCAGGGAAAGTTTAGTGTTGCCCGTTACTTTACAATGCCGGATATCCATAGCACGGAAACTCGGTTGATCCAAATTTGCTTGAAAGCACGTCCGAAGCGGACAAAAGCTATTATCTGGCTTCCGATAGAAACATCATCGTCATAATACAGGAATCACCGCAAAGAGAGCGGATTGCATTTGACTCGGAGCGGCGGAGCGCTACTCGACACGAGACCGATCGGTATCTAGCGTTTAGATTCCAGCGTCCATATTGGCCCCCAATACCGATCGTGTTATTGCGAGCATCGATGGATTGACATGTCAACACATTCTGCCGTTAATGCAAGTTTCCAAGGGTGCTAGGTACAGCGGTCGCGATAAGGGCGGTTTACATCGAGAGGTTGGTTAAGGAAGAGTTACGAGTACGTGATCCTGAGTATCGAGCGAATTCGATCGATGCGATGTCGTGCTTGAAAATTAGGAACACGTCCGCGTTTAGCTGCTTGGTAGGCGTAAGCTTCGTCCGAGCGAGCCACGAAAACGGATGCGCTTTAGCAACCGGCATTCCCAGTTTCTACGAAAGCCGAGACTCTGCCGTCGTCCCGCAGAGTACAGAAATGGTTAGAACGGCGCTAAGCGTCGAAGGAAATGCCGATGCAGAGGAAACGTGAGATTAAACGCGTTGCGGGAATAAACGATAACGTGCGCGCGCGTGTAATATTTGCCGGGTGCGGGCAGAAAATGAGAAAAAATTCGCAATTACAAGCTGATGAAATCGCGAAAGCATTTTTCATGGTAAACGACAAAGAGATGGAACGAGTTATTTCGTCGCGAATTACATGAAACGGATAACAAGAAATAGCGGCGTAACGCGCCGCGTCACAGTGTTCACGGTATTATTAAATAACGTTAAAGCTTATGGAAGATGGAAATTGTTCGTGCTGTGTTCGCGATTCAAACGATATTCCACAAGCTAGTTTGAAATAAATAGATAACGAAACACAGGTGTTGGAAGAAAAAGCATGGACGCAACAGTCGATCGGTCGATGTTGCACCGCGGGACGCTGTATGGGGGGCATATCGCTTTACAGTTGGCTTCTGTATCGCGCACACTCGTTTATCCCAGACTAAAATTACAATGCGAATCGATGCTCGTCCTTGATCACGTCCCCTCCGATAGAAACATTTTTCCAGACAAATTAAACGTCGTGTCGAGCGTGTTCTTTCGATTTCTGTGCGTGTTATTAGTCGCTACAGGTATCTCGTCAAACGTTCGATAGCGGACAACGATGCGAATCAACGTTTTATAAAGCCGATAAAAGATACGAGAATCGATATCAGTGCTGGTTAGGCGAAACACGAACCAAGCTACGTTTAAAACGTCGATCATCGTTTGGCGGTGCGTGGTATTTTTACATAATCGACATAGTTTCGGCTGCCAGTTGCCGAGTACGTTATATCCTAGTCTAAATTTGAAGCCCGTATTCGACGACATTTCTGTTCGTGTTCCGTGATCGGAATACCTCAACTTCGGCAGTATCGAGCATCGCGATGAAATAACGGAATTCCATAAGCGTGATCCCAACAATCCATCAACAAATCGGGATGAAAATTTCATTCTGTCCGAATATTCTATCGATAAGATGTACGCGATACTTTTGTTGTGACAGACCGGAAACAGCCGTCAGCGAATTGGACCACAGTTACGGAAGCGTAGTTTTTTTTAAAGACAGTTAACGTTATATCAGATTGGCAACAAATAATTCACCGTACAGATATATCTTGTCACCTGTAACTTGAAATTCGGTTCCAAATATACTAAACGATATATTAATGAAATTCGACCGATTCATCGACAGAAACGAGGGATATCTCATCGTCGGTGTTTTTACCGAACGGGAAAGCCATTTGGTTCCCGACTGGCGAAACTAAAATTGCGCAGCTCGCTCGCGCATATCGCTCTAAGTCACAGGAAAAAAGAAAAATCAGAAAGTTTGGCGTACAACCAACACAATGGGATCGTAGTCGCGCGATAGAGCGATAGATGGTTTTGCACGAGATATGTAATATCGAGTGGACGCAAAAAGCGGTCGGCAAACTTTCAATCAGTCGTCCCGTATTGGAGTAGTAACGGGCCTTGTATGGGCGGACAGGCCGGTAGAGTTTGCTACGGCTGTAGCGGCGAACGCAGTAGTCGTGGATTTATTTGGTCGGACAGGAAACACCGTCGCTTTACCGCAGAGAGGAGTGCGGATTTCATGGATAACGCTAGCTACAAGGGTAGAGAAGCGTCGCTACCAGTACAGAGGAGAGGCAAATAGAACAAGGACCGAATCCAAGGGGCGAGGGAGGGTCGGGTGTGGCAAGAACTAAAGGACGAGGACATGCATATTAATAGGGAAACAAGTACCGAAATGTCTGACCACCGGTGAACGAGCCGACGTCGTTGTATCGAACGTTCTATCCCCGTCCATTTTCCACTGTCCTCCCACTTGCCTCTCCTTTTCTCGCTCGCTCGCTCACTCTCTCTTTCTCTCTCTCTCTCTCTCTTGTGTTCTATCCTTTCTCTTGCACTGTGAATGGTTCGCGTTCCTATTTCAATTGCACCATACGGCCCCGACGACAACTCGTCCTCGATCCTGGTGAACGTCGCCGCATTAACGCCAGGAAGATCGATTAAAGCGCCGATCAAATACGTCGTGCGACCCGAGCATAAGCATCGGAACGGTCCGTTCTATGATCAGTCGGTTAATTGTCCTCGCGTTAATTTCCGATTGTTGCGCGATACTTCGCACGAAAATCCTGGAAACTGTGCGAGAGAAGGAGAGGAGAGAAGCATAGCAGTTGAGAAAAAGTTTCGGCGAAACTACCTGGCTGTCCTGCCGGTTGTTCCCGTAAGAGAAAAGCGTAAACGCGAGATGCACCCCGAAAATAAGGCGAAGCACTTTTCAAATGCACAAAAGTTTGCCGCAGACTGAAAATTTGTAAAAGCACGTAGAGACAGTAGCGCGCGCGCAAAAAGAGAGAGAAAGAGTGGAATGCGTGGGCTGAAACGAAGGTAGGTGAGGATGCAGGTGCAGGTGTAGGTGCAGGTCGCAGAGGAAGGAGTAGGAGCAACGAGAAGCGCGAGTCGCGTTTGCGTGCACGCGTTTTGTTCGCCCGTTCGTTCGAGCAGGAAGCGGATGACGGGAGATCTGCGCGAGCGAGAAAGACTCTCGCTGGGAGATAGAGGGAGTAGCTGGTGCATAAATTAGTGGTGAAAAGTTAATTGGAGCGGACACTGGCTTGCGTTCGCAGTGGTACAAGTTACGCTCCTACCACGCTCGCACAAACCACCCACCCTCGTGTTCCCGAGGCTGTGCCGGCAGGTCGTGCTTCTGCTGGCCGCAGCTACGTCGACCAGCGTAGCCGGAAAACCGAGCCCAAACATACCCCTCCCGCGCGCAATATCGTTTCCCGGCAACTTGAATTATCGGTCCAGTCGAATACACACCGATTGCCCCTACAAATTCGTCATTATCGCGAAATCCTGTTTGGCGCGATCGCCCGTCTCCCAGAGAAAACGCGGCCGTCGCCTTCTCCCTTCCAAGATCGATCGACATCGCTCACCTTTCACACGGTCGTTGAAAGGCTTCCGCGACATTATTCGACCGAGCTCGACGTTCCATTAATTCTGCGGAGCCGTCGTTCCCTCGGAACCTTCCAGGAAAAACCAATTGCCGCGATATCGAGAAAACTTGTAACCGCGCGATACCGATTCAGCAATACGCGAACATCTGGATGACAGCCGTGCACGAGTCGCGCAACAATCGGCCGCGATATCCTGAATTATCGCTCTGGGCCAAATACGCTGATTCGCGCAAATTTGTAATTTCAAATTCGTAATTATTGTCAAATCGGAACGCGTTCGGCCGCGGATTGCGGTCGAAAGAGCAATTCGATCGTGTCATCGATGTTTCCGTTTCCGAGAGGCATTCTCTAGCTGTTTCGAACCGATGCGATGCTGTTAACCAACGATCAAATATTTAACGATAGCTGGATATTTTCGCGATCGTATTTAATAAGGATGGCGCGCACGCTCGTGCTTTTTCTGCTCGATTTCCTCGAAATTCCTCTTCCTTCGAAATTTCTTCCTCGGTGCGTTCTTAAGAACTGCAACGTTGCGTTTCACGCAACGGCGTAAAGAGAAAAGAAACGTTCGAAAACCACACAGGTATGGAATCGGTATTGCGTGAATTTACATAGGGTACAGGAACGTTAGAAGGTAAAAGGGAATGGAGCAGGCGGCTGTAGGTAGTTTACTTTTTAATTCGGGCCGGACTTCGTACTTTAATAAAACCGTTGAAACACGCAGACAAAGAGAAAAAGGAGGAAAGCAGCAGGCTGGCTGGCGCGAACTTGCTCTTTTACATCAACGGTTAATAGCATGCGCGCGCGTACTCACGCTTATACACGTACATACATCGCGAACCGCCCACGACTCCTATCTACTTAATTAATGAACACCCGGTGAATGTTCGCAAAACAGCTCCAATATTCTCCTTATTACTACTGCTAATAATAAAAATAATAACGATAATTATTATGGCTATTATTCCTACTATTATTATTGTTATTATCATCATCGTGACCATCGTGATCGTCATCGTTGTCATTACTTTTATTAGCGGCACTCTAGTTTTATTTTTATTATTACCACTACGAGCATTATAAGAGTGCAGCGGAACCGTAACGAAGGTGTAAGTGTAAAAAAAAGGTCACTTTCATTAAAGTCGCTCGCATTACCAGTCTCTGTGCTTCTTGATAACGTATCGGCTAATTTCACGCCGGAGCTTCCAACGCTTCGCGAAGCTTTTCTACTTTCAACGACTTCGCCAAGACCGGGTCAACGATCAACCGGGTCAACGGTCAACCGGTCGGTGTCTTGGCGCCAACGCCAAAATGACTCCCCCGAGTACGCTCGAATTTATTCACGGTCAGTAGTCTCGGCAGGATGATTCGATAAATTGTTCGATATCGAAAGAGTTAAAGAGATCTATGTTGCTAGGCTTTCGAATAGCGGGCGCGCCATCCACGAGAATCGATCGTTTCGATTGTTGCGCTAATCTCCACCCCGACACACCTCCCGTACCCTGCCATCCGTTCCCAACTACCGTTTCCCAATCTGCCCCCTCTTTGTTGGTTCCCATACTTTTTCGAACAATGAGATTTTCACGCGACGGGGAACTTTACATTATATCGGGCTAGTAAAACGCGTCGGTTAATTAAAACCAGGCAATGAGCGTTCCATGGGTCGAATTTATCGCGATATATTTTTTGCCACCATTCTCGGCCGAATATTCAATAATATCGCGTGATCGGATATATGCGAGCAAAGCCGCGCATTATTCTTCGCCAATGTAGCCGCGACTTCTTTCTCCGCTATTTTCCCCCGTTTAATTCGATTCGAACGCTTGCCCGGCTCTCGCATTCCTATTCACCGTTTTATCCAAGATTAAGTGGCTAACCTTAGCCGCTGTATTTTCTTTTTTTTTTTTTTTTAGCGAGACGCGTTTCGTCGCGTTTCCGTGGTAGGAGCGAACTTTGAATTTTGAAAGGTTAACGAAGCAGTGGAAACCATTGCTACGTAGTATCGAACGGACCGAATAAGTATAATAACTTTGACTATACGTTATATTTATACCGTGTATTGTATTTCTCGTATGCTGGTTGTTGGTCGACGTAACGAATTTTACGAAGCATGCGATTCGAGGGGCGAAAATTTTCCGTGAAAATTGAGCGTTTGCGGTTGCCCGTTAGTCGGTCCGAGGACTCGAAAATCGATTTGGCGAGCTCGCGTTTCGCAAGAAACGCGAACGCTCGACCAGAAAATAACAGGGTTGCATAGCACGCACGCTACCGTGTAGATAGGGCTCGAACGATTGTTGGAAATCGTTGTTCGAGCGGCCATCCGTCTCGTAAACGCTTATCTCGGCCCTGCTCACCTCCACGCTCGCTTTATTCTTCGCGTCACCCAGAAAGGCCTCCGAAACCGTTTCCTTCCGCTAACGATCTTCATCTCGGTTCTTTCCTCCGTGATTCTTCCCTTTTGTTCCTCTTTTTACGCGCCACGGAACAAACGCGAACGAATAGCGGCCGTCGTCAAAACGTTACAAGCGAAAGATAAACGTTCCGGCGTGGCAAACAGCCCTTTCAACCAGCGTTACGTGCTTTATCGTTAGTTTCATTTTGATATGCGCTCGCAAACGTCGCAGCGCGTCGTCCATCGGCTCGCCTGATTTTCTCCTTGTTCCAAAGACAACGTTCCTCCACCGCTACAGACTGCATCCTTGCGCGAAGCTTTCAAAGCACTCCTGTCCCTTTGTCGTCCTCGTTTCTAGTTGCCAACACCGCACGTTCTTCACCATTTTCCAAGCTATAATTGACTTTAAACACACCAACCTTTCCCCCTCCCCCTATCGTCTTTTTATTTCGTTCGAGCGTAGTTCCTTCGGCTATTTCCCGTTGGAAAGAACGTCGCTTCTCCGGTGTGCCGTAAGACGTCCGTTTACGAGCCCGTTACGTACTTCCGTTAACCGGAATTATCTCCTTGCGCATCTTGCTCGATCGAGAATACTTATACGGACAGAATCCGCCCGGTAATTTGACTTTAATCGCTATTTATCGCATAGAATCGACCACTTCCGCTTCTTTCAAAGTGCACTTTCGTTGTCAAGCACTGGCTGATAGCTGGAAAGAAACACGGAAGCCTCGCTCGATACCATTTCCCCGACATAAAGGAAGAAACGCGTCCACCGATAAAAGAAAATACGCTTTGTAGAGAGGAGGAGGTAGGGGAGAGCACGATAAATCGAAGTAGAACGTACCGATCAATTCATGACTCTATATTTCATTGTTTAGGCGACGTTGCATTCCTTCCATACTTGGTTTCTCGACGAGACGATCTAAAGTACGATCGAAGAATGCTGCTATCGAACGAGGAAAGAACGCGTAACAAGTATGTAGTCGGCGTATCGGCTGTACGCGGTTAATTACGGATAATAGCGTAGTTCACGGAAGCAAAGCCGGAGGCTGTGTTACGAGGCGTACGCGGAGTTTCCGTCGTGGTTACAAGTAATTACACGACGAACAAACGAAAATGGAAAGCGAACGCATTGCCTCGAGGAGTATCAAACGTTTGACTAGTGGAAGAACTTAACTAATGAAATATTTGGCTCGTCCGTAACAGTTTGCGCCTTTGCTGCGCACATATTTGCCGCGGTAAACACGCGCTCGTGTATACGCATGCATAACTTCGCCTTAACACTCATAATCGGATATGTACATGCTCATAAATACCTGTCTCTCCGATGAATTTGAAATATTCGTCCCGTTTACTTGGCCGCAGAATTAATCGCTGTTAATAGGTGACGTTCCTTTCGAGATCTAACGAAATCGTCTTAATCGACCGTTTAATTCACGCCGACGCACACGCGCCACTCGACTCGTAATCCGTGAAACAGTCGGGAAAAACGTGAAGTAAAGCGATCGGAAGAAAGAAAAGAGAGAAGAAAAGAGTTAATCGAGTTTCTGGAACGCGAACGCGCTCGAAGGACGTACCGCATGCTGACGCATCGCGTCGTTCGACTTTGCGTCGCGTTGCGTCGCATCGTATTCTGTCACGCGCGAAATATTAATTGCCACGAGCTGGTCGAACGAATATTTTGTTTCAATCAATTTGGACGCGCGAATGAACTTAATTGATTAGTCGCTCGTCTCGATCGCATGGCAGAATAAACTTCGATTCCGATAACTAACAATAAGCAGTTAGTTATTTTTCACGGGTTTTGTTCGAAAAATGGCTGCGACTATGTTCGGCAAACGCGAGATCTATACGAAGAGAGATATTCGTTCGTACCTATATACTTGGGATACGTTAAATGTGTATTTCGTGGGGACGAGACGCTACGAACGAGGAATAGTCGAGACTACGAGAAACAGCCCGATGCTGATTTTGAATTCTGCACAGCAGTCGGTGAAAAAGGACGAAATCCTGGCATACAAACGGAAGATTGCCTACAGGTATACCGTAACCAGTCACCGTGTAGAAGAGAAAGAGACTAGACCGGGAAACGGAAATCCGTGGTATAACCGTTGTTTCTAATGTTGTTCTTCTTGCATCGACTGGCGTCGTCACGTTGTCTCGTCCTTTTCAAACCTAAACCAAACCTAATCCCGGGACACGGAAGACCGTACGGTCGCGCCGATATTAAAGAGGAACAATTTACAGCGTACAAAGCGGAATCGGGCCGACATAGATTATCATAGATTGGACATTCTGCGTTCGTGAAATCAAACGAGATTCGAGATCTGCCAATGATTGGGAGGAACAGTTACTCGATGAGAATCTGAAATCGAAGTTCATCCACGATGGCACGACAACGAGCGTAGTATATAGGCGGGATTACATCGCTTATTACCTCATGAACGACACTCTGCACCACAATCGCGGACTCGAGAGCAGCTAGAGATACGTTGCGTATTCTAGGAACCGGTGAATACGAGAAAGAAGAAAAGCATCAATTTCCGTCACAGAAGAATCCGAGATGCTTTGCACTGGAATCTGTCGAGACGAAATGGAAATTGGACGACGTTATAGAAGACTTTCGCTTACCCTTTCGACTGCTGGATAGAACGCGATTCTTCGAATTCTACGGATCGACCGCAACACTCGACGCCGGGAACCTCGATGCCGGGGAAAGACGCGCGCGCTTCCTCTTTGCAAATTGATTTCGGTTACGCTCCTTCGGACTTGGCAACGATTTTACGCGGGTTAGTCGAGTCGAGCTCCGGGCGAAATAACGGTCGTTAGTACGGTTAGTTAGAGGACGCGGAGGTGCACAGCGTAGATGGGATCGGGTGTCGGGGAAACAATTCCACCCTGGTCTTACACGGAAATCCATACTCGGTTACCCTTGACGAAGAGACTGTGAATAATTACCGGCTCTGAAGCGTAACAGAGGTTGTCGGTGCCTCCCTCCGACACCACATTACCAATACTTTTCATCGCGAGCTTTACACTCGCCCGCCACCGAGCAAAGAGACGTCCACGCAAATCCTGTCGCGCGACCCCACGACAAAACCAATCGAGTATCATGCATGTAAATATATACATATTTACGATAAACGCGTTGCGAATAAATTTCCCGTTAGAATAAATACCAATAGACGGAGTGTAAACGTATAAATATCAACGAGTTACAACGCGAATATACTACGCGACGCGAATTACTTACGTAAATCGGAAGAACGATAAAATGAAAATCTGTCTCTCGACGATCATCGATTGTGACGTTTTACGCGTCGAATAAAACACTTTCGAATCGTTAGGAGACAGATGAATGGCGTGAAAGCATATAATTCTCTTTTTCTCTCTCTCTCTCTCCTTTCAATTTTTCAGACAAGCTAGTTATAGACAAAAGTAACAGGATGAAAGGCAGTGCGAGATAACGTGGAAGCAGGGGAAATTCGTAAGGTGTGGAGCAGTAAGCGTTGCGGCGTTTTCAACTCTATTCTTCTCATCCTCTACATCCGCTTCCCTCGTCGTCGGTTTTTCTCCCCGCAAAGCTTGTCCGAGCTTGTCTTTTTTCTCCTCCGTTTCCAAGCGTCGAACAATAAAGATTTTCTTTTCACGCCACTAGACTCAATCGACGATCGTTTTTCATAAATTTCCAGCCGACCGCGGGACCGATCGGGTCTCCCCTTCTTTCGCGGTTACGTGCTCGCCGTTGGTGCCGGTGTCGGTGTCGGTGTCGGTGTCGGTGTCGGTGTCGGTGTCGGTGTCGGTGACGGTGTCGGTGTCGGTGTGGGTATCGGTGTTGCTAGTTTCCGGCAACGCTCTCGTGTGGCTCGGTCTATTGTTTCTACGTATCCTCGCGAGCCATGAACCACCTTACGACATCTTACTTTCGTTCTCTTGCTTCAGGCTGCTTCCCGCTGTCCTCCTTTCACCATGTTCCATCGGCTATGATGCTCGTACTCGAATTTTTCGACGTGACGCAAATAGGACCCATGTATCCGCGTAACATGGCGCACATGTCGCGCATGTCGCGTTGCTCCTTCCTTCGGTCTATCCACAGCTCACGCGATTTTTCACCGAATCCGCGTATTCGCTCGTGTCGCGTTCGGCGCGATCGATCGCACGAATAATTCTCGTATACAATGAGGTAGTTGATCGAATGTTGTCTTGTACCTATGTACACGTATATGGTAGCGCAAAACAACCAGGGTCACGAACCGAGTTCTCGATTTTTGTCATCGCCGAGTTAGCTACCTCGATTCCGCGGTTCCATCCCGCGGCGAAATTCGATTTAACTCCACTGATTTTCGACTAAAGGATTAGATTACTCGATTTTTGTTCCAGCTTTCGGTCGGTCCGTCCATCGATCGGATTAGCCTCCATTTCACAAACTCGCTTTCAATTGGAATTCAATTTACCCCGATTCGTTTCGTAGAATATGAACGGCTATCGAACATCGTTAAATTATTGACTCTCGACTGGATAAAACTTTGCAAGCTACCCCTTGCCGCTTCTCCTAACTCTTGCTGCGCACCGTAGAGGGAAATCAAGATTAAGCCGAGATGCAACTTAACTTCGTGCTCCTTGTTTCGACTGGATTCGGATTCTACGACGATATCGACGATGAATCGATACAGCAACAGCGGCCACGATACGCCGAATCCCTGAGATTAACAACTCTGTCACAGCGAATGAGACCCCAGCCACGGAACCAAATAAATACGAAAAAATGGAAAAATTGAAGAATGAGATTGAGTGAAAGGGAGGATGAGGGAAAAGGGGAGGAAGAGAGATTGGTCGGGAAACAGCGGCGCATTTAATGCAGGGAAGTTGAAATTAGTTGGACGAGTATCTCGCATTCAACGAACAAATTGCAATTAATGCTTCGTCGTGCGATGCACATATTAAATCGCATTAAAACAGAAACTAACCGCGGTTATCCCTCGACGATCGCTCGCAAACGAATTCACGTCTCCTTCCTTATTTCCTTCTGGATCGAACCCGTTATACGAATTCAGAGTTAATTTCGCGAAACACCAAACCCCGGTTGTTTTGTGATGTCAATGTATGTACTGTATTCATTCAGTTGAAATTCAATAAATTGTAATAATAATAATAATAATAATAACGATACAACAAAATAAACAAAGACCATAATTAATAGAACTAAAGTATTATAATACAAAACTGATATAATAATTGTTCGAAGAAACACTGATACCGATTAGAATTTGTGTCGCCCGTTTTAATTGTTCGCGAGACATCAATCGACCTCTTGGACACAACGCCACCACATACTTACGTATTATGCAATTTATACATAGCTCGATATGTGTGTGAGCGTAGACGGACGGTTAATTACCATAACTGCAAAGAGAGTTATGTCCAGGCACTGTTTTAATTACAAGTGCGAAGCCGGTAATCCCACCCGTCTTTCATCTTTTCCGCGCGGACCGTTGACGGTACCAACGTTGATCGATCCATCTTTTAGTTGAAACTGTTGGTGGCACCAACACCCGTTCCTCTTTATTTGATCGAACCGTCCAATTTTGAAGGGAAGTTTTGATCGCTTTCGATCGCTTTCTCCTACTTCGTTTCTCGAAACGTAAACGAAACTATTCCTCAGAAACGAATCTACGAAGGCGAAAAAAGAAAAACGAGATACAGAAATACGGACCCATTTCGATGGCAAAGCATTTTCTCGACGCCGGGATCGCGGCGACCGTACGTAGACGTACACCCGCGACACTGGAGCTGGGTAAACGCGGCCAGCTGAGAGCTCGCCGAGTAGTATCCGTGAATTTGGCCGCGACAATACAGGAATATAATCGCATTGTGTAAACAGACAGCGACGCGCACGGCGCGGAGAGCACAGTGCGTGATTCCTGAACATTCGACGACGACGCGACGCGACAAGTCGGCCACGCCGTCGTCCTCGTCGTAATCGTCATCCTCCGGATTCAAGTTGGTTGACGCCACCTAACCATGGACAATGGGGCCACGACCAGTACGGTACCATTATCCGCCTCTCGCGTCTATGACAACTCTATGAATTATGCAGCGTAATGTAGACGGATACGCAGCCCCTCCTCCGCATACTCGCGCGTAGCGCATGTTGTTCCATTACCGATCCTACCGCTTTCAACCGCAAGCAATTTACCCTACTAACCTGCCACCCATTCCATTGATGTACGCTTGTTTACCGACCTTCAACCTCCCCTTCTTTTCCCAGTCTTAGCCCGTCGCATGTAGTTTGTCGGATTTATCGCGTTATTCTTCCTAAAATGTCAATGCAAAGCAAAATACATAACAAAATTGCACCGTCGATATTTTACTAAAATCAAGGTTGAAACGCGATTCCAAGACGAAATAAGAGGAAAGCAGAACGCGGGATGATATGGTCGAAGAGAGAGTAGCTCTGCAACTGGCGCGCGTATTATTTCCCTTTCCCGGATACGGTTTCTGATATCCATATTTTCGACAGGTACTTTGAATATCGTGCGTTTGCGAGTAACGTATGATATTAGGCCGTGACCGCGATTGCCGGTATTACAGCCTCTACAATATCAATCTGGCGGTGCGGTTATCGCCGCGGCGAAGTAGGGAAACGCCGATGCCATGTTCAAATTCAACGAGCCCTAACCCTCCGCTACCAACTCCGATATTGCCAGATACGTATTACCTTGGCTTTAACTACCACCGTCAACATCGATCCATCGAAAACGATACGTGCTTACACATCATGAATAATTCGCACTTACGAAACGACGCATTTATAGTCGTCGACGAAGCTACTCCTCTCTGCTACCTTTAGAGGCTTCTGGCTCCGCTCGGTTTGCATTTAGGCGCACGTGGCAAATCCAAACCACTGGGGGAAAGCCGGCGCGGACAAACGGAGAGAAGTCATAGGCGAAAAGAAACAAGAAAAATTGTTCGCGAAGAAACATAAGGACGGAGGAGAACGAGCGTAGAGAGCTTCTTTTCGTTGTAATACTTTGGACGGAGTTTAATTACGTCGGGCTGCCGCGTAATCAAAGAATAAATCTCACCATCCAATTAAATTAAAAATCCACAGTGTCGTCTTTTTCCTCGATTTTTGCGCGCCTTTAGTTTCCACCCAGTCCAGTTTTATTCGAGCTCCTTTTTTTCTCCACTCCGCTCCGACGCGATGGTTACGAGGCAAAGGAGAACGCGGATCCCAAAGTATCGCGAAAAATACACGCAAGACGGGATTGCGCGGAGAAGCTGGCTATATAGCACCACGGCGGAACCAAGTTACAGCAAGCACGAGTTTCATGGAAAAACGAAATTTCCTTCTCGATTGGCAACCGCCATCGGACTCCCGATACAATCTGCGTCGGTGGTTTTCGTGAAACTGCCGGATGGAGAAAGTTGGACGCGGAACTCCAACGATTCGGTCGGTGGCCAATTATAAAATTCGCTGTGTATAAATATGCTGTACAGGTTGGCTACTCGATACCGCGCACGATCAATATGTTACACTTTTCGAGTTTTGCCAGGCAAAGTTTTGCGGAATGAGCTCGGACGAGTAGTCCTTTCTTGGCGAAAGGACGCGATGAGAACCGTATACCGAACGAAATCGAAGTTATGGCCGATAGTTAAAGAGTCGTGAAGCGCGATTAAAAGTTTAAAACGGTTCCCCGGGGAGTCGGTCTACTTTTTAACGTCGAACCGACACTCGGTGTCGATGTTCGAGCGCATTTTTCCAGTTGGTTAAGGGTCCTCTGCTGAAACGGGCAACGACCTAACCGATTTCGTTTCGCTCAGCATTTCGCTATTGAGTCCATAATTCGCGAAAGAAATCGACCAAGATACGAACATCGGCTAGATAATAGGAGACGCATCGCGCGCGAGAATAAATCAGAGAAAAAGGGGACGAGGCGAGGATGGCAAGACGGGAGGATAAAGAAAGCGGAGGAATAAGCTAGCGAAAAGGTTTAATCGTTAACGGTGGTGCGCGTAATCTGGATTTTGGTAAAAGCATCAGTCCCTAAGGAGTCATCTATTTGGTAAATGGATGACCCGTGGAACCGGTACGAACGAACAGGCACGCAAGAATCCTGCGGGGATATATCGAGTCAAACGTTACACCCCGTATCTGTCGTGTTATCGCTACGAACAATGACTACCTATTACGCGACTCTCTAGTCATTTTTCATTATTATCGTAGGTCATCGGCCTATTCCAGCGAGAGGCCTTTCCGTAATTGCAAATTGGTCGCCGTTCAGCCAGCAGCAAAGCTAAGCCTAATCTAGCGAAAACATTTACGTCCCCTTAATCGTTCCACGCGTAAATCGCCTCGATTACTTTGAATCAAGATCGTCGCGAGCGTTCCGCGCGCGCGTTTCAACCATCGTTGGTCTTCTCGCAAGACGTCGCAATCAACTTATTAAGTCAGATAAGAAGCGCGCGCTATTCACGACGGAGATATGAAGTCGTTGGAATTCGTGCTACGTCTTCGGACTCGTGCCTTCGGTTCGTGACTATTCCGCGATGTAATCAGATATCCTAGGGCGTGCGTTTCGCGCTAGATCGTACGAGTAGAGTCGAGTCGAGTTGAGTTGAGTTGAGTCGGGTCGGGTCGGATCGAGCCGAGTCGCTTCGAGCGGTAACGACCAGCCTGGCCCATGTCGGATCGATATCGAGGCGAAGATTGCCCTATCGTAGGCAGAAAAAAACAGGTGTTAATCGTCGTCGAACACGCGCGATAACACTCGAGTTAAAAAAGAATAAGAGCGAGAGACGGCTTCGTGACACGTGAAAACTAACATGACCGTGCCACGTAATTCAAAAATTAGTAAATTTCCTCTCGTTCCAACCACCTAAAACTCTCCCGATAACCATCCAAGACAAACCGTTCTCGGTGTTTGCCTTTACATTATAGCACACGTGGCGAACGATGTTAAACACCCATCATACCGTTCCGCGACACGCTCCGGGAAAACCACCACGAAAAGCACTACGATACGTCATCGTCTCCAGACTCACTCACACTCCGTATTGAGGCATTCCCCTAAAATACACGATTATCGTCGAGATTATCATCGCTAACGCATGGGAGGGTCAAACCTATACGGCAAATGTATCGACTCGTGTAAATCCGATTGTCGCGTCAAATGGTGTATACGTGGTAATAAGCGTTTCAAGTTTACGACATCCGATGCTTTGGCGAGTCTAATCGCTCTTTTCAATGATTAAACTTCCCCTCGCGACGTTTCGTTGACACGAGCGATTCGATCTTTCGATCGATCGTCTTTCAAGACCGGTGACGAGACTAAGCTGGACGACGCGGCCGCGAGTCGCGTTTTTTCAGCTGCTTGAAAAATACCGCTTCGGATAACTACGAAAGCTCATTTTCCAATTTCACCTTCTTAACGCTACGTTCAGTTTCACCCGAAATTTCTTCACGCGTGTCGTCTTCGCTCGCGCGGTTCCATTGACTTTTCAAAAACGCTCGCCGTCTGATCCTATATTCTCGACAAGTTTCTCTATTCATACGTAGATCTATTCGTGGATTTGCATCGGGCAGTGATGCCGCGAGTTCCAGGAACACAAGCGGATGCACGCTGTATACGCGGATCGGTCGAACGGACTCCACGTGCGGACTGCACGTGGAGACTCATACGCGCGGGATAAATGGTGATGTCATCGCACCAATAGACAGCCACGCGTACCTCTGTCTGCGGCATAAATACCCAAATCAGGGCAATGCAAGAGTCGAGTATCTAAGCGTCGTAAGATCGACATCCTCGACGGTACAGTAGCTACATAGATGCGACGCTGGTTCTAGTGCTCGGTGCAGGTCTTAGTGAATAAATGTTATTTGGTTTTAGTTATGAGAGGATTGCACTTAGTCTATTCGCAGATCCGTCTAGGTAGCATTCATTCGACGAAACATGTCTATTCAACTTTGTAATTTGAAATTGTATTGCAATCACCGATCGCCGATACACAGGAATTCGATAAATCTCGAGAAAATTAGGATATGCGGATGCTCAGAGCAGAGTAGTTGCACGTACGTTCGTTGCTACCGATAAGAGTAATTAATGCACTACTTTATTCTCATGAATTTATAATTTTCTGTTACGGTTAACAGCGCTGGCAAATATTTGCATATGCGATGTAATAATTTCGTTATGGATTTATTATCGTTTGATGCGAACTGATATGGGCGAATGCTGCGTAAATATCGTGTGAAGCTTGCAGTCGCGGTATTTTCACGGCAATTCGTAATATCGTTTCCTCCCGTCGGCAACCAACGATGCTTCCACCGACCCACAAGAGCACCGCACGTCTGTCCGATGAAAAACGAGCATTTTAACGATATTAACGATAGCACGAGATAAATCGATCGCGAAACGACATCTGTTCCGTTCTCGCTGTCTTTATATTCGTTTCCCGACGCGAGCAATGAATCTCCGTTGGTAGCATTGTTGCCAGAGCGGGAAAAGCGAGCTACTAAACTGGCCCGCAATGGAAAGCCTCCGAGAGTTTCTCGAAAGGAGAGAAGGTCGGATGCGCCGGTTCGATATCCGTGGAATGCGCAAAGTCCATCGAATAATCAACAAAAACTACATTTTCGCTAGTTCAGTATTTACGCTAGCCAAGATACCGAGGAAGATGGTAAGAAATCGATGGTCGACCATACTTTCGCCCGTTTTTCGCCTCTTTATCGAACGGCTTCCGATAATTGGAGCGCCGCTGAGAACGCGTAACGATCCATTATTACTATCCGAGTAAATACAAATACTATTTTGCTCGGTCAATGCGAACCAAGAAAACGGAACACGAAAATAGTGAGGGCAGTTTGTTTTGTGAGAGCGGCGAGTAGCCAGAAAATCATACGCGATACTCTGAAAGGAGAATCGAAACATCGACGGAACGTGAATCGACGATGAATCGAGCTACTTGAATCCAGAGTATCTACATTAAACCAAATTTAAAATTAATCTCCTGTTAACAACCTGTAAATCCTTCTATCGTTCTATTTGTTCCATTGGTACATAGCGTAATTGGACAACGAGTCGAGTATCGAGCAGTGTCAATGGTCAATGGAGATGTAAAGCGAATTACTCGAAGACAGAACGCTCGCCGATGACGCAACGCCAACTATTCCCGTCGATGAGATTTTCCGAGCAGGATAATTACCTGTAATATACCGTAACGATCGCATCGTATCGCCGATATCGTTGCGCAGCAACTATTCGCGCGATTACGCGTCGTCGATATCGCGATTATTTCCTAAGGGACAAAAATTGGAATAGTAATATTCTTAAGGGCTTCTAAATTCGTATTTCGCAAGAATCTATCGGGACAAAACTGAACTATTGGGTTGGCAACTAAGTGATTGCGGACTCTGTCATTACCACCTAATGACAAAATCCGCAATCACTTAGTTGCCAACCCAATAGTAACTTGTACTCCAGCTCCCCGTAACTCTTTTCCATTTAAGACGCGACACAAGGAGAATAACCTGAAACAGTTTCACTGGACACGACCGGAAGGGAAATCGAACTGCGAGGTGCGCGTTGCTAGCTGCATCCGTGCGAACTCTGTTCAACCATGTGCAAACACGTGAGGAAGGTCATTGTGCGTGGCCGACATCGCGACGACATCAAGGGAAAATGCACACGTAAGTCGAGGTTTCTTACACGTTCTCGAAAGGATAAAGACCAAAGAGTTCGCTTGGGTAAATGGAATGCTTGATTAATTGCTCTGTTATCGATAAAATCGCGACACGGTCAACGTCAACGCGAGTTGAAAAGGAACGAGAACAGAATCGAAAGATTCACGCGCAATTTCGCAGCAAGGAATTGTCTACGCGCCTTGGTCCAAACTCCCTTGATGCTGACTGTTATAGGACGTCTCGTTTGTAGCTGTCGACACGACAGGATCACGCTTAAACCCCCCAGATGCATCCTGTGAAAATCAAGGAGGAAGAGAGGTGGCAATGCACCCGGCGTCGCGTCGAGATACGTTGAGAAATATTGGATTCGACGTATTCCACCGGCAAAACGACACCAAATCTCAATATGGCTGGTAAACGGTTCAAGAAAAAAGGATGAAAGCTTGCATAAATAAGGTAGAAAATTCGAAATACGCCAAAGTACCTCCGAAAAAAAAGCGATAAATTTATTTGCTCTTCCATTTTCGACGCGCCTATATTCGTTACGTGGAACGTCATTGCGCGAACACGACCGATCAATGAACGACAGGATTCGACTATGTATCGGATACAATTTCAATATTCGAAATTACAGGATTTACATATATTGTTTCTCTCCATTTCCCCTCTTTTTTTCTTTTATTTTTTCTGTTCTTTTTTTTTTTTGTAATACTATCGAATGAAAATCGAGCACGATCCATTAGCAGATGGAAGGATGTCTATGAATTAAAAATTTCCGAACAAATGTGCGAGAAAGGAATTTTTATCGCGATCATCTACTACCATAGACATTTCGTTTTTATGTTTCTGGTTACCTTTAGAAAGCGGCGCACTTCGTTTCTGCCCAGTGATTTTTGCGCCATGACTGGCGCGATTCTTACCGACGAGTCGACGTTTTACGACTCGCATTTCCTATTGTCCGTAATATTCGCTAAATCGCGCAAGCTTAGACCACGGCGGACAAGTTGGTGCGCCGCGTCGCTTTGAATTACAAGCGAACAAGTGCTTCGCGATACTCGGGAAAATTTTCATCGCTCGGATACAATCAACAAAACCGGCACGCTGCTTTTCGCGAGTATGGTCACGAGAGAAACACGCGAGAGAAAAGAAATCGGTTTCGCCGATGCGGTTTCGACGGAACAGCGTCGTGCCAAATGTCGGGAAATAAATAACGAGCAGCGGAAACAAGCGGATAGGAAGAAGAAAGAGGGAAGAAAATGGGCGAAAGAGAAATCTTTGACGCGTGTGTGTGGCATATTTTTCTCCGACAGAAATCGTCGGTGTTTCGCGGAATCTAAAAACGGGTATTAACGCAAACGTCATCGGCGACGCGAATTACGATGCGCGAAGAAACAATCGCAATGAATGCAACGACGTAAACGCTTCGTTGTAGTCTGGTTGCTTCGTCTCCCATTCAGCATCGTTACATCCATCGACAACGCGACGCGACGAGGCAAAAAGGATATTTTATTGGCGCAAACGAGGGAGAACGACGTTGCGGCGAAAGGAAAACCATGTCGGCGAGAAAGGGCTCCGGAGAAAGAGGATGGTGCAGGAGAAGCGTCCATGACCGACCAGTGGGTGGGGTAAATTAAGGAATGAAGTAACCGCGAGGAAGTCAAAGTTGGGTTGCGCGAACGGATGAGAGGAGCCGAGGAAAAGAACCCGGTGAGCGAAACGAAGAAGGCCAGCCGCGGCGAGGAAACTGCAGCGGATCGGTTCGTTAAACCTTCCCGGGAAAGAAAGTCGGCGAACCCTCGATACTCCCTGCACGCTCTTCTCTCGGTCGTATCGAGTTTTCGACCACGCGCCAGTTCCGACGTGTTTCCACGCACGACCTCGCATTTCGATTTCCACCCAGCGCTGTCCGTCCACGCGCCGTGCAAATGAAAAAGGGACGTCGTCCATTTCCGAACAACACGGATACGCCGACGGCGCGACGTAGCTTTCCTTCGGTAAACGTGAAACGATTCGCTGCACGCGATTTCGCCTCGGTTAAAACGATCAACGTCCTCGGCGACAAACAACGAGTCCGGCGTAAAAACGAAACCTACGCGATAATGCGTAATCAAGCGCGTCGCTCTTGGCACGAGGTGCGTACCACCGACTAATGGAAGGGCTTCATTATTCCCGCGGATAACTATAGCGGTAATATTAATTTGTCGCTTTAGTATTTATCCGAGCGAGAATTGGACGAGCGCGCAATAATAAACGATACCGTCGATAATTGTTGCGTTACAGGAATATATTTACCGTAGATCGCGCAAGGGACGATGGCAGACCCGTCGCCACGTATATCTCCGCGCTATCATATTTTCGACCATTATTACCGCGTCGAATTATTGCCGTAGCATCAATAATTAATAACGAGGTCGATCCGTCGGCGCGTTCGCAGCAGCCCGCGCGGCCGCATCGAGATCCGTCCGAGCCTTCGCGAATTCGCGATCACTGACAAACTCGTTGTGCCGCCCCGCCTCGCTACTGCGCACTGACCTTGCTTACCAAGCCAACCACTACAGACTGGACGACACGCTCGTAAGATCGAGGAACGTGTTTCCTGAGAACCCTTTAACTTTCGAAATTGCACAAGCGGCTTTTACCCGTTACACCGGACAACTTCCGTTCTTCGCGTCACCTTCTTCCGTTCAAGTTCCTTCGACACGCGCGCGACCCACTTTCCAACATTTCTCGGTTACTCGCAGTTCTTTCGCATCGTCGTCGCGAAACAGAATTCTAGGCGAACGTTATGAACGAGGAACGGCAGTTATAGACGGAAAGAATCCGTAGAGATCGCGGTCACGAACGATCGGAATTCCATGAATCGCAGCGTCTCGGAGATCGGATCGATCGGACGACCGATTCAACCGCGAGATTCGCTCCGCTTTAATCGAATTCCGAGCGCTGTTGAACGGAGCTGCTCCAAGTCGGAGAACTTTCGCGTCGAAGACAATACACGAACCGCGCGTCAAAGGACAAGTGGCACGAATCTGATTGCGAGCACCGAAGACGTCGCGTGGCGGCGCCCAACGCTGATCAAACCTAAGTTTTCAATCGTCAGATAACGAGAAACTTCATCCGGCCTCGGCATGTCGAAACGCGTTATCCCCTTTCCCATTATTTTCGGATCGCCGGGTAAATTCGTTTCCGCGAAGCTTACGTATCTCTCGAATCCGTGTAATTGCGACGTCGCGACCGAGGTTCAGAGTCCGTTATTGTCGCGAATGATTACCAAATTCACGCGCAATCTTAAATTAACGCCTAGCTCGGTTCGCGATGGAACTCTAACTCTGTCAGATTGAGGTACGTTCGTTCTTCGGCGGGTCAACGCATGCGACAATGGCATCCTTAAGAGTCGGAGGAACATCGGTACAAGGAAAGCGCGTACGTGAATAGTCGAGGAATACGTATCGACTGCTCCTCTTCGCGATTTTAGTCCGCCGTAAGGTCCAAGCGCATGGAAGCAGAAACCGCGCGTAAATTTGTTAGGCGGCCGGGTCGCTGGCCTTTAGGTTTTTCGCTACGTTTCCGATCTTCGATCGACGAAGAATCTAGTGACCGGAAATTTCTAATCCGGGATAAACGACTGGCGTTGGTGGAGCTGAAGCATTCGAGGGTATGTAACACGCGATTCCGATTCATCGATTTATTAGTTTCGTACGCGCTGGGAAAAACTACAGGGCATCGCCTCGAGCGAATGTCCGTCCCAGATACGCCGGACCATTGTAAATAACAGCTTCCCCTGTTACGCGTCACGATACCTATACTGACGAATTTTTCCGCTGCCGACACTTTCTGAAAATGTTTCAACCAGGAATCACGTGCGAGCTGCGCTTCTAGCGTAGAGAGACAGGAAGAGGGAAAGAGAGACAAAAAGAACGAAGGAGAAGGAATGGAAGAGACGCGACGAACAAGGCGAAAAGCGGTAAAAGGGAGGAGACTCACCCGATTTCTCGTCGACGGTGGAAGCGATACCAGCGACGTAGGAAACAGCCTTCGTTAGTCCAATGAGTAACAGTACACTCCACATGTTCTTTCCTTGTTTATTCCTCGTTACCTTCGTCACAAATCCCAGCACTCGGAGCCAAAGCAAAGGTAAGCCACGGAGAACGGCTTCGTTCTATCTGTTGCTACCCTCGCGGTACGTAACGCGTTAAGTCATTTTCTCGCGGTACCCGGATTTATTCCCGACCTATTCGCACTTTCATCTTAATTTCCAGTGTCCGTCCGCGTCCTCGCCGACGATCATCGTAAATCGGTTCGAGTCACGCATGTTTCGAACACCACCGAAATCCCATTTCGTGTAACGATACACGCGTCGTGGTCCAGCGAGATGTCGGAACGCGATGTTCTCTTCGAGGAAACTTCACCGCGTGTGGCAACGATTTCGCGCGTTAACGTTTGGCCTACTCCGATCTCGTCTATCCACCGACACTCGTGTTTTTCCTCTTTGGTTAAACACTAATTAAACTTGCTGCGGCACCGCCTCCACAGCCACGTACCGCAAGCACCGCGCTTTCCCGTGTCTGCTCTTTTTCTCTCTTCTTTCTTTCATCCACTGTACGCCTGTTATTAAAGCGTTGCACATCAACGTGCCAGTCCCCGTGCCGTTAGAAAATCTACCGCACTTTCGACCTAACTATGCGCCACTATTGCCGATAACCTACAACGACGAGCACGATATCCGCAACAATCACCGGTGACCACTGGGGCCGCAAAATTCACCGCACAATCGACCAGCGTTGTTCGGAAAAAAGCGTCGCCTCGGTCGCGATATCTGGAGCGACGTTCTTCGAACCAGTTGCATCCGTTTCCGACGTCAGCCACGGGCCACCACTTCCACCTGCTACGAAGATTCTTTGCGAAACCGATTACGGTCCTTCACGATCGATGAGACACTTGCATGAGACGTTTTGCGGGGCATCTAATTTTTGTCGTTGTGGCGTTGCGAGTTCTCGTTTCGACCGAAGCCTCTCTTGGTGACACAGACGACTTTACGAAGGGATCGGGTTATGATCTTTCCCAGCCATATCGCCGATCGAGATGGTTGGTTGCAGGATGTAAAAAGCAGATTCCAGAAATGCTGGACCGCGAAGCAGGCGCGATAAGGTTCGATCGATCCGTCCGTCGATCGTCGGTCGATTTTAACACGTTCTTCCGGTGATCCAAACGAAAAACGAAGCACTGCGGAGACGTTCCATCACGTTGGCTTGCCACAGATTTTCGGTTTGCCTGGAACAGGTCCAAGCAACGACAGGGACCGCGCACAGGCCTGCAATCTCGTCAATGGCCGCGAACTCTCTGAAATCGATTCTGCGAAGATTCAGCGAGAACAACCATCACTGGATCGCTTCGTCGCCAAGTTTGCACATCCAGTAAGCAGAAGGCTGTCCTATTACTTTTTTCTCGATTTGGCGCGCTTTTCCTTTGCAATCTCGTCGGCCTTCGTCGGAAGCGTCGAGACGGCCGACCTTTATTCCCGAGATATCCGCTCCAAGTCTGAAAGTTACACGAGAATGTAGTTATCGCGAGTGTACACGCGATAATTCATCGTCGAAAGGTTCCTGTCGCTATCGGCAGGGAATCGACACGTGTGCGCGAACGAACCGTGTCCAGTCTCTTGGCCGAGTTCTCCAACGACAAACAGAAGGAAACGAACGCGTGCTCCGACAAGACGGTAACTAAGCATTCACAGTGCGGTGAGTTCGTACAGATCTTCGTCGATCGGATCGCGGGAGGGTAAAGGGGTGTAGAAGGCGTGCGAAGGATAGTGCGAAGGGTAGCCCGACGGCGCAGGCGTCCACACGACGCAGTAACACGTGGTCCTCGACCGACGGCGGACGGCACACTGACGGAGAAGACGAGCAAACGGCGCGGCGACGGACGCGCAGCCTGCAAAGCCTCCCGAGGAGGTGGAGGTGTCGGAGGAAAAGCTGCGGGTGGGGCGAAAGGGATGAAAGGGGCTCGACTTGTACACCATGCCTATCCCGTTACTCCGATTCTAAACCAGAAAAGGACGTTTTGTCCTACGGCCGAAAGAATATGCGTTCGAATAGTCCAAACTTCGTGCTGGTAAACATCCGGCGAACGGATGCCGAATGTCACGCACATGCGTTCTACCTTGTTCGATAACACCGACCTCTTGCCTGGCCGGAGTTATCCTAAATTTGATCGGTCACCGATTCCAAGATTGTAACGCAATCTTCTCCTTCTCGATCGCGAATACGAGTCTAAGCCAATCACGTGGATCTCGTTTAATCGACGATAGTCATCGCAGCAAAGCTTTCCGTCTGATATTTCTCTGATCGAATCTGTACGAGACTCGATAGACAACATTTGTAAACTGCACGCGCGAACAACGAAAAACAGCTAAAAACAATTCCCGCGCGCGTGCCTGCTCACATTTTCGAAAACAATAACCACGGCTACTTTATAATATGTATAGACGAATACCATAGCTATCTATACGGTTCGGTGTTTTTCTTTCGAATGTTTCCTCGATTCGATAATCAATGATCAATTTCACTTGCACAAATATTCCGAGGTCGTTTCTCGCGTGATATTGCGATTGCTTCGGTGTTCGCGGAGAACTCGAATTCGGAAATTCAAAGGTTACGTGAAAGGCGCGCAAAGATTTGGGAAACGTACAGTCTAAGAGAAAGAAGAAGAGAAAAAGCGAAAAGAGAAAAAATCGAGGCGAGGATGGTCAAGCTGGTTTAGTTCAAGTTGAACGACGAAGCTTACGACAGTCGCGTTTAAGATACTTACGCGTACTCGGTCATCCGTGGACGAGTGTTCGCTTTTTGTTCGGTGTCGAAGGTGGTTTACAGTGGTTTAGGAGAGTTGGGAGCAAGCTGGATGGGCAGGAGGGAAGAAAACAGGAGAGAGGCAAAGGACAGGGTCAGCGGGGCGGAAGAGATCGAAATAGGGTGAGAGACCTCCGGGCGAAGGAGGCGGATGAGGAAGCAGATGCTTTCGGACTGGTGTCACGGATCATGGTCATCTTAAAAGCTTCTGAAAGGCAGGAATGCCACTCGCGCTTTCTGAAAGCTATCTTTTCGACGAGGGAATGGCTTACTCGAGGTTGCGCGTACGTGTATCGTACTCCACGATCGTATCTGTGAACGTGTAGAAACGCGAAATAGTTGCTGGGTTATGCGAGAACCGCCACCATCTTTTCACGATAATGACTTTATCCGTTACCGATGTCGAACAGCTTACTCGACCAAAAAAAGCCATTGACAAAGGATTAACAGACAAATTCGATCTTTCCGCCTGTTCTCGTTATCTCGCAATCTCTCTGTTCTTAATCTCCGATTGGCTTAGTTTCCTCGTCAAAGTTACGAATACGCAACATTGCGCGCTTATCGGTACTTTGCAGTACGTATTATCGATACGGAAGCTGTCGCTCGAACGAGACATAAATATTTCACGTTTCACTTTTATTCTCCAAACGATGCAGCGGATGCGATGAATTTCATATGAACCCACGCACAGGCCATGTCGCGTATATTACGTTGCAGCGTAATTTAAACGCACTGAAAATTTCACGATAAAATCCGGGCAAATAAGAACGAAGAGACTCGAAATAACATCTACCTTTAATTTTCGCAACGTCCTAAAAAGGCGAGTGCGTGTTCCGGCGCCGCTATTCTCTCCTTCGAAACTACGTTCGATTTCTACCGATGGACAACGGTCAAGCAAGGAAGGGGTAAATTAATTGGACACGGGGCTCGCTATCGCCGCCTAACACACATTTCCGTGACAGTTGTAGAAAAATCACGCTCGATCGGAACGCAGCATGGGATTACGTGACATAGTGGCTGGCACGAACAACAGCCTCGCGCGAGAATCGCGACTCTTCGAGGCTCGATCGACGGACGTTACACACAAAAGTCCGCTATTAACGCGACCATTAGCCTCGCAGGCCTCGCAACGCGAATGGGTAAAAACGTTTTGGTTCCGTGAGATCCGGACTGAAGATTGGAGCGCCGCCTTCTTTCACGCAATACCGTTTACTCGATCTTTAGGAAAGCTACCCACTCAGGAAACTTTGCATTATTTTTCGAAAATGACCACCTTCTCGGGAGTAGGGGTGAGCCACACCGATTAATCGTCGATTCGTTGCCTCGAAACAGCTCCGAACTAACTCGTATTCGACGTTAAAAACAGGTAAATGTCGCGGGCAGAACAAACGACGACTACGTCTAATCGCTAGAGCAGTTCGTAATTGAATTATTAATGAAGAGATGTTATCGATCAGCCGACAGTAGTAATTTACTTTTGTAATTCGCGATGAGATACGGCGCGAGGAAAATAACCAAGTGGGGAAAACAGATCGTTCGCAGTGATCGCAATTTATGAAAGCCACTGTAAATACCGCGTGCCGGCAACTCGTTATCGCGGCCCCTTCGATTTTTCGTCAAATTTGCAGTCGAATCAAATATCGGAGAACGTGTATAGCGAAGGCAATGTTTCAATGTTTTACCAGGATATAATCTGCGTAAAAAGATTTATTGCGAAAACAATCTGTTGCAATGCGCATTGACGATTTGTCGGATCGTTGAAATGCATTTTCCCCTTCTTTATCGAAGAGAACGTTATTCCCGGCAAAAGTGTTTACGAGAGTTATCATCTTTCTGCACTTTTTACCAATTTTCACGGCGGTATCGGTGGTTTCACCGCGGTTTCACGATGCAACTCCAACTTTCGCTGTTCGTATCATCGGAGAGATCCACGGGCTTCCAAACAATTTTCCTAGTTAGCCGTGCGCGGCAGTAGCTGCCAACTCGGAACCTCCGGTTCCCTATTTTATCGACGCTTTCCACGAGTCCAATTTCGTCGTGACCCGACGATGTTGGCTTTCCTATTTACTCGTTATCTGCTCGCCGCCTATCAAGGTCATTAACCCTAGGCGATAAGAGTTAATTCATAAGTCGACCAATCTCAAAACGTTTCAAAAGAGAATCACGACGATTGCGATAAAAAAAAATAGTCCATTGAGAATGATGCGCAGGAATGTCGCGGCGGAACTATATAAATGTTTTTATTAATAATTACAATTACTCGCAAACAGTATATACTGATGAAGCTCGTCCATAAACATAACTACATGAGAATCGTTCTATACATGGAGATCGTTTTCTCGTGCAAACACACACTCTCTCTTTTTCTCTCTCTCTCTCTCTCTCTCTCTTTTTCTCTCTCTTCCACCTTGTCTATCTTATTGTACATAGATTTTCGATACAAAGGCGCATCTCCGTGACCTCTGCAACTTCGACACGACCTCGCAGAAAAAACGACTAGCTCTTCTCAGTAATTGGTGATCTTCGCTGGAACTTCGAAGCACGCGACCGTGCGATTTCCATCCATTAACGCGTAGTGTATAACCATAGAAATCTGCGAAACATCGTATGCCTTTCAATACGTGTAGTCGTAATCGTGAAACAAGAAAATAAAGTTTACTATTTTTATGTAGGTTACGAAATCGTCTCTCACTTGACTCGAGCACGATATCGGCAGTTACTAGATCGGCATACTGGTTATGATAATGCTTAATCTGCTCGATTAACGAGCAGCGTATGAATTTTTAGATGAAATTTACGTCAGCGCTTACCGTTGGATAAATTTGCAACACGGGAAACTCTCGCTTGTAAATATATTCAACGCCTTTCTTCAGCGAGCATCCGGCTGGAGTTCCATCTACTTTGAAAATGTTGTCGCATGCACTCGTCCCGTCCACGCCGATGAACGGCAACGGTACTCCGACAACGGCGGCGCTCACTGAGTTTACTACATTCTCGACATCCTCGCTGGGTACAAACTTTTGTTCGACCGCTGCCTTCGTCCTGCGCTTCAGTTTGCACGGTGGCACGTCGCAACCGGTTATCTTAACCTGATTGGAATCCTCGAACTTTTCTCCTACAAACATGTTCATCAGTTAAAAAAAGCGTTCCATTTCTGATACGTATGTCGCAAGTCACAAACCGGAATCGTATTGCATAATTTCCGCTGATGTTTCCTTTTCTTGGAATCGAACGAATCTCTTAGCACGTGTTCACGAACAAATATATTCGATGTTTTGTAACCTCCGTACACGATGTCTGCGTTAAGAAAGATACAACGATTCGATCTGGTTTTCACGACTCGTCGATCATGGCTAAGTTCCTCTGGCTCGAAACGATCGATCGTTTAATTATACGCGGTTAAGTGTATCGTGTTTTATACAATAAACGTTGAACGTTACGAATCCACAAGGCTACAACAATTTTACGCTCTCTCTTCTCTCTACTGATTCGAACGAATGAAATCATTATCGAAACAAGATATGTAACAAGATATGTAAATGTATGATAAACTTGTATTGTTGTCTTGACAACAAGAACAATGTCCGTGTTCGTACGAGCCGATAATTTCCGATCACACAGGGCTATCACAGATAAATATGTCGCGTAAATATGTACAAAAGTAAGAGATACGCTGGCAACAGTGAATGGCTATACATTGAATTTGGACGAACGATAGTCTATTTCATGTTGTCTTGGAACAAATCGCATGACATAACCAGCGAACATTGAAAAAACCAGTTGCCACGCAGTTTCTGTACGATAAAAATCAAATTACACACGGCCTGTCCTGAGAAATTTCTGTACGTTGCACAATGGTTAAATTATACGATTTAAACGAACAAATTTATTAGACGATATTTCCATGAACCTTTTGCCATTATTTTACTTTCTCTGTGCACTGTATGCCATTAGTATGAAACTGTCGTAACATATACAACTCTCATAGAAGCACAAGGTACAAAATACCACCAACACTCATTAGCAATTTCTTACATGCTTTTTTTTTTATTATAACTAGACCGCGGATGAATTTTTATGCATTTACGGAAGATTTAGAGGTGGAAACGTGCACGGAATGCGCGTAGTATACAAAGACATATAAAATATCCAAAATAGAATACTCGTTATAATTTTTAATAGGTAAACAAAATCCCTATTTAAGTTCCACTTCATTAGTGCTATTGTTAGAAATATAAATCTGCATGAAAATCCTCGGTCAATGATTCTAATTACAACGTACGAGAATTCTAAAAATTTCACATTAAGCTTCATAGTTATGAGACACGGTGTATCTTTACAAGTTGAACGAAAGCTAGAAACACATACTAAGAGGAATATACAAATATTGAAATATTATCGACGTTTAACATCCAATTTCTAATTGACATCTTAATTTTGTCCGCGTAAATCGATAAAGTTAACCATCGTGCGTTGACACTCGTAGTGTCCCATTCTTCCAAACAGCGTGCAACTAGATCAATGGAGAGTCGATTCTTTTGTACTTACCAGTGCCGCATTTGTTGACTTCGGTCGCACTGGCAACTACGAGCAGAGCTACGAAAACGAGAATGATTCCCCTAAGCATCTCGGTGGAAGTGTTGCGTTCTCGGAGAAGAATCTCTGGACAAATATGTCTCGGTCGTCCTCGCTCGCTTCTATCAGGTCCAACTCCGGCTCTCGACTGAGAGTTACCACGGGATGTAACGTTATGGCCGGTCATTCGTCAAAGTTCACTTTAAATAGATTCCCCTTCTCAGAGAAGGCGGGCTTCCCGGTGGGGATAGGAGGAGAAAATCGCGCCACGAATGGAAGGGATTCCATAAATTTATGAAACTTAGAAGGAAGACCGTGGCAACGAGGACGATGCAACGTCAGGAGCACGTGCATATCGAATTCTGATCAAATCACGTTCGCAAAGAATCGCAAAGTCTATCGCTTTCTCGATGACGGTCACGCCATTCACGTAACGTGAAATGACGCTAGCCCGGCTACTATCGGTCGTCGCGTCGTTTCCATGCCCTGCCATTTCCCGATACCTTTAATTTCTTTCCTTTTTTCTTTTTTTTTTTTTTTTTTTCTCGGTCATCAATTCGGAACAGTGGCGCGGTGTAGCTTGCGAACGGAAATGAAACGAACCGACACGGCTGCGGAGAACAAAGCACCGGAAATTAACAACGGTATTTCGTTTCTCTGGTCTTACAACAAATGAAATTCCTAGTTTCCACTTACGAGAATGACCTGCGATTAATGACGGTAAACCTAAAGCGTTCCAACGTTCCGATTCCATTAATTCGTTGCTCCGAAATCTACGTCTCTCCTCCTCTTTTCTCAACGAATTCAAGCGCGCAAATTTCGTTACGTGCCTCCGATCTATATAGATAGAGATATCGATCTGTCTTTGTTACATCGATCAACAACAACGTTACAGATCTCCTGAAAATCACGTTGTCGTCGCTTCGAACGCAAACAAACATAGCGAAAGGTACAAACTCGCTTTAGCCTCGCTTCATCGTCGCTTCGATTCGTTCTTTGGGTATCAAGTTATTGTTCGAAGGAAATAATCATCATCGCGCGAATCATATCTACGTGATAAAGGTAAAGACACGAGTCATCGGAGGACACGAAATGCAGGTCGTAAAGTAGAAAGTCGCCTAGAATACAAACGAGAAGAGGCTAGTTACTGTAACCTTGTGGAAGGAAAAAAGAATTTTTGATGAGTCCTTCGTGGTAAATCTCGATTTCCTGATACCTTGGATCGTAACCTCGTGACTTCCGAACGTGCACGTTCGCCAGTTCTCTACTTTTTCGGTACGCGGAGATGAGAAATTCGATTCGTTAGCCAAGAATAGCTAAGTTTCACCGTGGTGTATGGTTCCACCGCATCGCAGGTCCGATCGGTTAACTAGTTTCTAAACAATTTGATTGAATAATTGTAACAATGATGACTTAAAAACGCGTCGTTGCATGCTCAACGGAAACTGCGTTTGTCGTCCGTGCATCCTGTACGATTTAAAATTGACGACAGAATAGTCGTCGGGCAGAAGCAAATCGAAAGATGACATCTGCAAAAGATGAACGTCGCATTCTCAGATCGAAAGTGAACGACGCGTCGATATGCAATGCGAAGATTAATAATAAAAATAGCGATAAAAACCGCGTTTCTATAATCGGAGGCACAGCGCGACTTAATTCCCAGAAACGCCTTACAAAAAACATTGTCGTGGAAATAATTATGCAGACCGCGCGCGGTGGGACATCGACTTGTTTGTCTTTGCGCGCATATTTATCAGTCCCAAGTAATTCCATGGTCAATTCCCTTAACCCCGAGCTTCCGTATCAAAGTTGCACCTTTTCTATCCGCCGATGTTTGCATCAACACCTTTTTCATTTGTTATTTTATACAAAACTACGGAATTTCTTTCTTTCGCCTCAGTCGGGCAACTGTGTTTACCGTAGTACACATACATATATATATGTGTGTGTTTTATGTAAATGAAATCGTCGCGTCAGCAGTCCTCGAAACTTATGAGCTCGGAAATTCATATCGGACAAGTAAGTTTCAGGCTGAGAAGTTATTATTTACGAGTTAAAACATTTGGAAAAATTTAAACGCTCAGGCAAATATATTCATCCAAAAATCGACCAATCGAATATAAAAATTGTTAAAAGTGCAAGTGGAAGAACTGAATCTTTGCAATACGACCGAACAGCTTCCTTTTCTCTACGTTCGCGTGGCAAAGGATAAAAGAAATCGAAAGAACGTGCAATTGGTTATTGTAAGATCTCTTTTTCCTCTTATAGCTTCTGCAATTATCTCATTTTGACTAATTAGAACTTCGTGCAAGGGACTAGAGCTCGCTTTTATCAGCTAAGTAGCTACGTCTTAGTTTTCCGTGAAACTTTGATCCTCTGGAAACGGTCTGTACGTGAATAAAGAAGAAACGTTTTCGGAGGAGCGAAGGACAGTCGAAAATTCGATAGGTCATCATGGACTTTAGAAATTAGGAATTGAAAGAGGCACGAACAAATTGACGCATAGACAAACATTGTACGTAATCGCCAAAGTATACATTTTTAAATCGCGGTCGCAGATACGATATCGCTTCCATTGCGGTTCAATAAGTTGCATAGTGCTAACTTGCATAAACACGACAGTGTTTGACGCCAAAGATCACACGACAGAAACGAAATTGCGTTTGTAATGTTCGATAAACGAGAAAAGCGTCGGAAATTAGAACCTCTGCCGTATGATTCACCGACGATAGGCAACGACTCCGTTACGGTATGTTGGTAACGTTTCCTGCGGCCGTGAAAACTTCTCTCGAACGCATGCTACCTGAATACCTTCGGATTTACATATTTAGTTGTCATTTCGACGAACCGTCAAAATACGAAGATATGGTGATACATTTCTTACAAAGTATAAATCGATCTGTTTTATCTACTGCCAGTACAGAAACACAAGTGCAAGTCGTTTCGGTTGCACGATTTTCTTTCGCGAGATGCCACTCGAGATTCCATCGTCGAGCGAAATATCAAACTTTGTTCACATTGGTCGCACCTGCTTCGATAACAGCAATTGCACGTTATTCGATAAATGAAATTAACTCCATTTTAATTTACAGTTGCGCGACTATTACGAGATAGTTGTATCGGTACGGAATAAAATCACGAAAGAATCATCTCACGCCGAGTATCATTTTCAACCATCCTCGAACGATTTTCTGTCAACTAATTACTTGTCCGTTAATTTCGCCCGCCTTCTTCGCTGTTCTTTTTATCCTTAGAAGGAAAACGAACCAATGGCGAGCGTTTTTGATTTATAACGGTGCATGTTACTGAGTTGAAAACCTGCATCCGGCACGAGAAAGGTATCTAGGACGCGTGGGTACGAGTGGCTGTCGGAAAGAAAAAATTCTCAGCTCTAAAAGCTTTTTACCAACCCTCTGACGAACCTTACCGACGTTAAAGCATTTACCTATAAAAAGACAATGCCCGTAGACCCGGCAAGCTTATTCGACGAAACTCGTCGAGAAAATAGCGATTCGAGCGAATGCGAACGACCGAATCGAAGTCGACGACGTTTGGATACACCTCGACGATGGCACATCTTGCACCGAGCAATTTTGAAAATCGATCAAAGTACGTGCATCGTCGACGGCCTGGCTGCTGCGATCGACGATTCCTTTCGTCAAAGGGAACGTTTCCACCAAACTGTCCGAATATCCGGCAGCGTTTTGAACGATTCGCGGTTTGCAGTTGCGCCAGTCCGAGATCTATTTTTGAACAGGATGTATTTATAAGTAACCTTACCTTTCGTGGTCCCAACTACGTGCCGGCACTCGCGTAAATGGTATTGCGACCATCTGAACCTCTTTCAGAGTCAATATCTTACGCGTGCCTCCATCGTGAGTAAAGTATATTCTCTTCGTACTTGTTAAACGGAGTAACAGGAATTATATCGTCGTTGAAAATGCTTTCGTAATGGACGCCGCTACTTAACTCGTCAACGACGTTAGTAATTAAATAGCTTCATAGAAACGTTAACACGCTGCTTCGACGAGTCCCCACGCTGCTTCTTCCTGTTCTGCTTTTTCATGCTTAGATAAACGTCGCGCCAAGGTCTGCCTTTCCATCCTCTCGACGATCTCGTAACGCCAATCAAGCAATAAGACGTCGTCTGATCGCGATTTCATCAACAAAATTTAGGATAACGTACGTTGGCGTGTCGAAAGAAGCAAACAAGATTCGTATGTTTTGTAAGCGTGTTCGTGAAAATAAAAACGAGTGACTGCGTTCATTTCGAATCAAAATCACGGCCCTACGAAACAAACGGAACAGTCTTTGTCAAGGGTTCCCTGGATAATCTGGGGAAAGCGGGATAAATAACCAGACGGCTCGTAGACCGAACCGTTTAGTCGTTTATATTTGGATACCGATGTATTCTGCGATCCCCTCGTATTTTGCATCACGATCGCCAACTCTTCGTTATTCTCTTGGCGTCTAAAGTTCTATGCCACTTTCGAACGTAGGTGAGAGTTTTTGCGCGAACACTCTTTTTTGCCTGACAAATTAGAAATGCATCTGCAAAAAGAGAGAGATAGAAATAGATAGATAGATAAAGAGAGAGAGAGAGAGAGAGAGAGACAGTCAAGATGCGAAACGTTATGAGATGAAACTTCGGTACGGCGACCTTCGCGCGTGAAACGTTACCGCAAAACCAACTGCTTCCAGGAACGGCGCCACGATCTAGGGAAGCCGACCTAGATGCTCCGCATATTAACCTATGAGCGACTCAAATTTTGGCGACGCGAAGATATTTTACGAAGAGTTTAAGCTTCGACGAGGATCGCGCGAGCGATCTGTACGTTCGAATTCAATGGGGAAAGAAAAACGACCCGGTCTTGTTTTCCTTCTTCTCTCCCTTCGATGGAATCGGTCCTTGAATTCGAAAGAATTTCCCATGTCACGATGGACGAGGATCGCTGCCACGTGATACATACTGTGTTTTGACTGATGCCGTTCGCTGGCACGACGATAACTCGTCGAAGAAAGATGGCCTATCGTTGAAACGTATCGTTGCATGGAAAAAGGGACAAAGACGAAAGGTCCCATTCCCATAGGACGCTCGACGGGAGAAGGTTTTTAACGTGACCGGAGTGTTTTCTGTCAAACAAAAGCTTATTATATTATTAGCTTGCCTCGCCTCGGTGAGAAAGAATTTCTTTTCGACTAGAAGGAACGAAGGCCATGTTCGAAACCAAACCTCTTTCTTCCGTTCTGACTTTTCGTCCAATTGTATTACAGAGGCCGAAACTGGCTCGTCACTCGCGTAAATCTCATTTTAGGCAAAGTTTTTCCTTTGAAACGCGAGATCCTATAATAAGCGCGAAGTTGGTGAACAATTAGAGGACTGTTTCATGAACCGGTCCGGCCAAGTTGCAGCCACGCTTCTGTCTCTTCTGGATTAAAGCGAGCAGAGTACATCCAAGAATTTTAGATCGTCTAATTGCGCCTGTTAGAATAAAGCGTTCGCAATCGCGTGTCGCGAACGCTACGTTCGTGTGCGATGAAAAAAGTTAAAAGGTGCGTTTCGCGAAAAATTGTTCGCAGCGTTTTTCGTCCTACGATCGATGAAACAATTGCGATAACTACGTCGCTCGGAGCGATTACTCTACGTGATTACGTCGCTAAATGGTCAGGTGGTCGAGAAGAAGAGAAGAGAATCTACGCTGGTAATCGATCGAAACTAATGTGTACATATTATATCCGCATGTTACACGTACACACGCGTGCTAATACACCGTACGCTAGAAGCTTCGTAGCGCTGTAACCGGTTTAATAAGGTTAAAGATTCGTTATCGTTTTCATACATCGAGCCGGTGTTCTTTCTGCTCGTTAAAACCATAGCCTTTGATATCCGAAGCTCGATGTCCAGCTAGCATTAAGTGACTTACGACGTTTTCACTGTGGCCTGACGGAAATAGCGTTATGGCGAGCACGAGCAACAAGAAACGACGCGAGAAAGGGGAAAGGAGATGTCGCTCGCGGGAGATACAAGACGACCGGGTAGAAGAAAACGGTCGTGAGAACGAAGAGGGAACCCTCGAGAAGAGTGGGGAAAGGGAGGGAAAAGAAGGGAAAGGAAGGGGTAGGAAAAAATGGAGGAGAAAAAGGGAGAAATATCGCGGTGCAGAGGCGACTAGAGGAAAAACGATCGAAGCGAGCAAGGCCGAGGGAAAACGAACAAATGCTGCGCGTTGAAGGTAGGGAAGCAAAGGAAAAGAAAGACGAGCGAAGAGGGGACAGAAGGATAGAGATGGAGGAGAAGAGATACGAAGAGAGAAATCTTCGTTTTCTAACGGGACAGGTGCATGCCTCTATTTTGGCGAGCTCGCTGGCAAATGTTTTGTCCAAGCTGGTATAAAATCGCGGCGTTCCTCCGCTCAGCTTCTCTTAGATCTCAACCCGCTCCTTTTAGTCTCTTCGAGTCCCCCTCTTTAGCTCGTTCGCTCGCGCTCAAGACGTTCGCTGAGGGAAGCGAGTCACGATCGACTGGACGCTTTCGCTGCCTTTCCTTCCTTCATCCGGCCTCGCGCGCGAGAATTACATAACATTTCGTTTAGTATCGTCGCGAGTGAGACTCTAAACTCGTTTCGCTTATCTGCCTGGGCGAGTGTGTCGTTTGACGCAAATGTCCGTGACACAATAGCGAAATTTTCTCAACTAAACACGTTGATCCCGTTTCGAAGAGACGTTTCTGAAAGCTATCGTGACTCGTTTAACCATGGGAAAAATAATAAATTTCTTTGCTATAAGTCCAATTTAGTCACAGTGACGAGACACGTAACTAGAACGCGAGAAGAATGCCAATATCTCTCCGAAAAACTCCAAGAATTCGACAACGTTGAATTCTTGGCGCCAGAAGGTACGACGGAGAGAACAACATTAACGGCATCTTCGTTGAATCGCCTCTGCCTCGTTCTCGCCGTGCTGTGTTTCTTTCTCTCGTTCCTTTCTTTTTTCCTGTCTTCGTTTCGCGCGTCATTTTTCCCTTCTATTTCGCTGCGCATAATCGTTCCGTAATAATTTTAGTTGACGTTAGACGCTCTCCACAGGCGCACCACCGACGATCGTTGACCGCGCGCATACGTAACGATCCTACTGAAATTATTCCATTTCCATTCAAGAGGAATCCACGAGTTCTCGCGAATTTTCTTTTTCAATGCGGCGACACGACGTCGAAAATTCGTCCACGTCGATGTGCCAACGCGACCTCGTTAAAGCGCATTTTAATTCTCGCGAGGCGAAGATTTCCTGCACGCCGTCGCTAACCATTGCTGCTGTCTCCATTGAAATTCAATTCTCCCATGGTACAGGTCCAATTTTTTGCCGGTCAGGAATTTTTCTGGCATCCGGTGAATTAGCTTTCTCCTAGCCTTTTCTCGATGATATCGTCCCGCTGTCTGTTTACAACGGCGTTTGCTTACGAAGTTTTTCGAATTTCGACAGAATGGAAAAAAAGACGGTTGCTAAGCGCGAAGAAAAACGCCCGGCGCCTACGAGAAATCTGACGGAATCGAGACACGTGCGTGCGCGCACACGTGTTCACGGCCGAAACAAACGCGTGAATCCGATGGACGTGCACCAGCATTCCCAGATTTATCGACGCATTAGGGCTCAGCCAAAGCGGTGCCGCTTCGTTTCTTTCTACGACAAACCGATTAAAACAGCGACAACGTAACTTGGCTTTTGTTCCATGGTTGTCGTCGAGTTATCGTGATACGCTCTTGTCTTTTGTTTACACCCCCGGGAATACTACGTTGGTTTCCTGCACTAGAAACGAGAATCGATTTTCTCCATTAAACGAAGTCCCTGGCGTACAGAGGCGGCGTATTAGACTGTAATTTGTATTTGTTTAGTAAATAATTCTTGTTCCCTACGTAGAAACCAAAAACGGGAATGTACGCGATCCTGTTCGCGAAACCTTTGAAAACCAAGATATGTACGTAGTACGTACATATTATAATAGAAATGGACGCTTTCAGAAGTCGACGAAAACGGATTTCAAGCTGTGTTTCCAGAATGGAAATAATTTGTCCTTGGACAAAGAGCTAGTTAGAGGCTATGCCCTTGAAAATGTACGAGCTGGCTGCGCTCTAGGAAGCGAGAACTCCCTCTGGTATTAACAAATGTTTCCTATTAAACGAAACCACACACACTGGTCGGAATAATTAGCAGCGGCCGACTATACGATTCCATATGGGCTATCGTTCTGGGAGTTTGAACGATTCATTCGCGAGAGAGAGTCGTATATAACTCGGTCATCGAAGAGGGGGATAATAGTGGCGGATACGGCGCTCGGAGGGTACTGGAAAAGCCTCGGGCCTCGTGAATCATGGTGGCCACGCGAAAACACCATAAAAGTAATACAGCTATGTCACGATAGGGCAAGCGTGACTCATCCTCTCGCACGAGTCGTTGGAACCACCGATGGATCTTACTTCCGAAGACTCGACCGAGTCAACCATGGAGTCCTCCTCGTAGAAACGATGGAAGGGTGGTCCGCGATTAGGGTGCGCCCCAACTGTCTCGACGTTGTGTCGAGACGCGTTACAGGCATAACGACAGACTATGTTCCGTGATTCGGCATCGATCACATCCTACACGCCAGCTATATCCCGGATGTACCGTGGAACTTAATATTTTAAAGAGTTTTACGAATTCTCACCATCGAACGTTGGAAAACGCCGACACCCGTCCCAACGCCGTTCGACGTAGCAAATCTACACCGATGCAATGAAAATCTAGGCGGGATATTGTTACGCGGATAATGCGATTCGGCGGAAAGCTACAGGAATGGTTATACATAAATATTAATGGGCAGAAAGCGAGCCGCGTGACGTTCCGTAATGCCGCATTCAGATTGATATCGACCGTTTTCGATTCTCGTTAGTCATCGTGGTTTGTTCCGTGTAGTGTGCTTTCCAGACACCACCGTAACACGTAAATGTACGTTTCAATGAGTCACTGATACGTGGAACTGTTTACCTGCAAACGGACACGTGCCCGAGCTGACCAACAACGGTGTTTCATACGATTCGCGTCTGTTGAAAGTATCGCGCAATCTCGTCGCAGGATCCAGTCGAATCGAGCTCAAAACCGGGCTAGCGACAGTTGCAAAATGCAAGCACGAAATGTATACTGATTTTCGAAATCGAAGAGGTCGATCAAAATTAGCTTGAAGGTTGGTAAACGCGCGTCCGAGGACACGGACGAGACGAAGGCGTTCGAAATCTTAATTCTCAACGATTCGAGACAAGACGTTCCACCGGAAATATCATATTCCTGACCCGCATACGATCTACTTATCTCTCGTAGAAAATCAACGATTCCCGTCGATTACGCGTCCCTATAAAGCCAATGGTTAGAGACGATTAAAGGTGGCTGTTGTTGATTAAAATATATAGAAGATCGCATTGTTGCATTCAACGAGTCGACGGTGGAAACGTGTTGTGACACTCGGCTGACAGGACGCAGGATTTATCTAAACGGCTATTTAAGCCGTGGCATGCGTATCCTGTATGCGTGTGACGAACGTAAACGGTTTTAGTGATAATTTCGTTCGACTCGATCGAGACGATGGACGGGTAAGAGAGCAGTGGCTCGTTCAAGGACCACCTACGGGCTGTCATAAATTTCGCGCCAATTCTCGACAATTACGTCTCTTCTATAATTCTGTTATTTGTGGTCCGCGAGTGCCGAGCCTGACGTACTTTATCCACACGAGGGATACGCTAGATATCGATCTGGCTTTTCTCAACCGCACTCGTTCTCGCCGAAATCGAGATACGCGATCGGAGGGAAAGGGAGCCGATTTAATGTGCTCTGCACACACACAGCCATTTACTCGTATTCGACGCTGGATGACAAAGGGTCTGGTTTAATGGTAGTTACGACGTAACGCGTTCGTCGAACACATACGCAGCTGGAAAATTTTGCTCGAAATACGAGTCGAATCGGACACGCGACTCGAAACCTCGTCACCGGACTCGTGAGATAAGAAGCACGTGACTCGATCTTTTTACACGTTGCTGTATCGAAGAGATCGTTTTTGGAACGCCACACCGTGCCGTTGCTAATTGAATCGCGCCCTCCCAGTGAATCGAATCGAATCGAATTACGAACGAGCCGCCTCCTATGTCTATTAGCAGCGTATAAAAGGGAGCTGTTCGTGCGGCGCGACGACACTCGAAATGAGTGATAAAAAAAAGGGAAATAGCAACAAAGTGGTGGAATTGTTTAGTTTAGAGAGGCAAAAGCGGCGCTTGGGTAAAGAATAAATACAGACTGGCCAGCAAAAGTTTCGAGTGGCCGGCAGAGCACTCGAGCATACAGCGACCGCGTTCAATTGTACCTAACCGAGTGGATAAAGTTTGACGAGATTCTCGCCGGCAAATAAACGCGACCATGCTAGGATTCGACGTTCGAGCGACCAATCGAATCGACATACGATCTCCAACGGATTTTACAACCAGCTTGAGGAAACGAGCCTTTTCCTCTCCCGTTTTGTCCACTTTCTTGCTCACGGCAACGATCTCAAAGCCCGGTCCGTGTTTTTGCGAGCAATCCGCGGTCCTCAATTCCCAATTCGTACAATCACGTGGGTGCGTGTGGTCGACCTCGGTGAAAAAGAGAGGGTGTAGGTATCCGACGCGAGGGAAACGCGAGGATTCCGAAAATAGATTCGCTGCGAACCGTGCGGCGACATTAGAAACACCCTGCGTATAATGCCTCTCTCTACCCGGCTACAGTAACGGCTTGGCCTCTCTCATCCAAGGCCCTGACGCTTTCATTATGAAAAAAAAGCCGAACGTAAATACACGTGGACACAAAGATGCCACCTACGCATCGATTTTGTAAATTACAAACGCCGTTCGTTCGACCTTCGCGTTTAATTCGTGCGTTAAACGCGTGTTTCTTGAACTCCGCGGCTAGAGAAGACACGGTTGTCCATCGGTGTTTGTTTTCTCATCCGACTCATACGGAGGCGCAAGTATGTATTTTCACAGAATCAATAAACGAAACGGAAAGAAGGTAGCAAGAAAAATTAATAGAAACGACCAATGGACCGGGTGGACGAGCCGGATCGTTCGTGCAATCCATCAAACCGAACGCGCATCCATTCGTACGACGAGTTTATCCCTTCAGCGGGCATTCCTGACCCTTCGGTTCGGCCGACGGCTCCACCCTCGATGAACACGCTGCAGCATATCCAGCCCCCCTACGCTCGCGTAATCGTCTGCACGATGATACGCCAGAAATTCACCCCGCGTTTATTCCACCGAGGCAAACCTGGTCTCGTCCCTTTCCAGTCCATGTCAACAAGTCGGAGAGAGAAAGAGAGAGAGAGAGAGAGAGAGGGAGAGGAAAAGAGAAAGAGAGACACGCGGCGAAGCGGAACGCACGCGTTTCCAACCTTTCTACCCTACGCATATAAGAAAATGTATACGTACTTTGCTTCGCGGTTCTGTGTACCGCGTGTATTTGCGCGAAGACAGATATTTATCGTGAAATTGCTAACCTTGAAATAAATCTTTAGCAATCGGTTACTACTTGCACTGGTCGATGAAAACGAAGCAAATAACGCAAACGCATGATTCCGTACAACGAGGTCCCGTAGCTATCGTGGAAATCTTGTTGGACGATTCTCGAATGTAACGAACCCGCGATTATCAACGATGCAAAAAGCGTGAAAACGGTAGGGTTACGGCTACGGAGAAAACGGGGTTTTCAGCTGGCGCAAACGAACAGCGCCGAGTGGATTTTGCCCGCGTCATTAGCACAAATGCGTCGCGGTGCATCTTGGTGCAACGTGGTTCACGCGCGTTAAGATGCGTGTGCATTAGAAAAGCGGAGTGGGCCGTGGCTAAACGAGCGCGTGTGCGTGCTGAACTGCGTGTCCTCGGGGCCGGGTTAAATGGACGTGTGCCGCACGAGGAGGGTGCACGAGTGGGGGTAACTACACGCGTGTCGTCGGTTTTGGTTTTAGTTCCGTGGCAGTCGCTGCCGACGACGACGATCTCAAACGGTTGGCGAGCCCCGCTGCTGGTTTCTTCTTTCGTTTCCACCAGCGAACACGCGCGCTACGCGTATATTCTTTTTCTTCTCGTTCTTCTCGTTTGCCGATCTTTTGCATCGTTCGTTTTGTCTCGACGGTATTCGCGTTCCGCCAGATTCGCATACCTCTCGTCGACGCGCGTTATCTCCACGTAGCTTGGCTCCACGCTATGGACAACAACATCCAAGTGCATGCAACAATTCATTGACATTCTCCACGAGATACGGTTAACGTATCGAACGTACGACTATTACTCCGCTGTTCGACTTTATCTGCAGCGCGTTGTTATTATTCCACGACAGCGGAGAGCAATAATAATCGAGACGGGTTCAGCCGCCTCAGACGCCAGCTGTATCGAGCCACGCTTGAGGCCGGGGCACGAAATGCAACGAGAAGAATAAAATACGAATCGAGCCACCTGATCGTGGTTCTAATTTAAAACCGCGCAACGCGGGAAAAAGTGGTAGCCGCCCAAGAATAACGAGCGTGTAACTCGAAGGAAGGAAGAGAGGCATCAGGAAGAAAGAGGAGAGTGGCGGGCTGTTTCGCAGTCGAGATCAAAGTTGAAATCTTACGGGGGCGTTGCGGAAGGACGCAGGAAGAGCTCGGCGCGGAGAATCGAGAGGCTAAAACGCGCAACCAACGACACTCGCATCGAGCTGGCGACAAAAAATTTGACAAAGCGAAGAGGAATTTAAAGGACAGGAGCGTAGGAGAAAGGAACGATTCGTCCGAAAAGGGACAAAGAGGGAGCTGAGTGTCGGTCAAATGCGAAAAAACGTCGGCTCGTTTTGTTAATCAAAAGATTTCGGTTCGGCACGACGACGTGTTCCGACTAATAACGAGCACGTGTGACCACAGCGCCTTGCGTCGATCGGAAAAAGGACCAACCGAGGAGAGAGAAAGGGCGCAGCACGAAAGGAAGTTCGTAGAAAAGGATCTTCGCGCGACGACTTCGACCGTTGCAGCTTCTTCCGCCGCGTCTTTCTTTCAAAGAATCAATTCGAGGCTGTCCCTTCGAGAGATTCGAAACATTCCGATAAGACGCGACGACGATTCGACGAACGGTCGGAATTTTTGTGACACAGTTGCTTATTAAACGGATCGCTCTTTTGACATGACGACAAATCTATCGTCGATAGATCGATCATCGCGGCGACCGAATGCTGTCGAGAATGTATTCCGTGCCGTCGGTTCGGTTCCGATCGATCGAGAGAACAGTGACGTCGTGTAATCGCGGCTCGAATTATCGCGTGAGAGATCGTCGTTGATTCAGCTACCGACGATACACGGAAACAACTGGATTGCGCGCAATCGGATGTCTCGAGAGGTGTTGACCGGACGTGGCTGGTGGGTCGCGCGTCAACTCGAACACCTGATTCTCGGTTACCGGTTCGAGATGCGGCGCACGTCCGGACACGTGTTTCTGACAAGTTTGCTGATACTACTTCGAGCACGTCGGGCAGACGCAGCTACCGAGAATTCGCCCGAATTCTCGAACAAAGGTACGTTGCATCTTTCCGGATGCTCACTTTCATATTACAAACAAACAGGCATGTTACTAAGTGCTTCGTCTTGGAACGCGAGGCGACTCCGTTTCCATTTGCATTCGCCGTGTTAACGCGTTTCACAATAGGAATATTTCTAACGAGCGAACGAATTAACGTTTCGCGAGGTTTTCCTAAATGTAATGTATACGACTGCTTTGATTCGTATTTGCTCGAACTGCACGGCAATCGATCGACAGAAAAGCGCTATGTACCGCTAAGCGGTTCCAGACTTATTTTGAACCGAACGAGCTCTTTGACCTCGACACGATTTTAAATAAGTTAAAAGTTTGGTCACTCCAGCCTATCGAGAACAACCGGAAGAATTCGAATAAACACGCACGCTCGCGGCACAACCACCAAATTTTTGGCATCTTTTCGTCTCTCGATACACTCGCTTCGAAATAAAAAGAACACCCTTCATCGATGTTGTTTGCTGTTTTTCCCCCTTGGCAGGTATTTTTTCCACCTTCGATCGTCCAATGGCTTCCTATCGTATAGGTACGTTCAAGTATAGAAAAAGAACAACCACGTCTGCGAACGATACAAAATTTCGAACTACGTTCTTAAGCAAAACTCGTTGTATATTCGAGGCAGCGTTAGGCGATATAGCAACCCGATAGAAATAGACCGTCTCCCGTACGATGATACTGGACTCGTCTATTGCTTTAATTTACGAAGACAGTCGAGGCTGTCAGAGGTATCATCAGCAGAAATTTGAAAAACGTGACATACCTCGAAAGAGAAGAAACGAAGAGGAAAGAGAGAACAGGGGCAACGTTTTGTCATCGATGCTTCGATCGGAAAGTAAGAAGCGGGTCCCGGTGAACTTACCGGCGGATATTTTGGGCAAACAGCACGCCTGCTACCGAAGCAAAAGAATTTGCGCGATTTATTTTTGGCGCCGTAAAAAGGCGCCGCTTCATTTTGATCCCTCGCTTCATCCGTCACGGACAGCTCTTCGGAGCGCCGCGGCTAACCTGCGAAATTTATGAAAAGAGCGGAGCACGATGGTGAATCGCGAAAAATCAGGATGCATCAGGGAACACGCGAACATCGAGCGGTCTTAGAGTGCCTCGTGCGAGAAGGAATGCGTCCTCGCTAGCGTCGTTTATAGCTTTTAACCGAGCACAGGCGGGACAGACTCGGACGACCAGAGAGGACTCAAAGTTCGAAGGAATTCGGGGAGGACCTTCCGACGTGTTTCAAATTCCGGCCTGGCTTAAGATATATAGGTATTGTCCTTGCGGCGAATAACAAATCCGTCGATGATTTCTTCGTTCGAATGAAAATATTTGCGGAAGAAAACGTAAATGAAAGACCTGCCTCTTCGGTGATCCATCATCGCCCCTGTAGGTATCGCGGCGATCTTTACATGTTTGTTTTACGAGCCGCCGCAAAAGCAACGCTTTCCGCGAAACGAAAGCACATCGAGCTTCCGAGCCGCTCTTCGCGCGCCGCTTCGCTTCTCCATCTTTTCTTTTCGTCTCGCTAATTGCGGGACAAATTTTACCATGACGCGCGATCGTTCGAACAACGAGGCTGTAAATTCGAGACACGATTCACTCCGCGCGAACGTACGCCGAGTTCAAAGAATTTAACGAAGCAGAAGGGAATCGGTTGCACGTCGAAATTTTCAGAGCGCCGCGAAAAGCCTTTAACGCAGGGCCAAGTTTGAATAACAAAACGGATGAGCCGGAGAGGCGCGGAGCTTGTAGCGCCGATGAAATTACCATACAAAGTGATCAAACGGGCAGACTTTTACGTCTATGGCAACCCTCGGACGCATTACAAAAGAGTGCCGACACAGGGCCACCAACCACCAAAAAATCGACTGGAAAACCGGTACAAGTTTAATCTTACGCATATTCGTGTATTGCCGCAGGTACAAATCGACCCGGCGAACGCTGGGAGGAGTCGGTTAAATAATTACGGTGCCGTCAATGAAATATCTTGATTTTGCCATCGGAAGACCTCCAACGCGGTCTTTCAACGTCTCACAAACCGGACCCGCCTCCGTACCTGTCATTTTTCAAAGGTTACGACCTATAGGCAGAAACCTGGCGTCGTTCGTATTTCATGCTTGTAATCGATTTTAGACCTTTAACATCCCCAAAACACGCAGACATATCTTTCCTACTTTCGATGGCTATTTCGCAGACGTAATCGTAGAGTTGCTCGTCTACGTGTATAAGAAGAGAACTTTGATTTTCAATAAGCTCGGAATAGCGGTATTTAGGGTGTAGTCTTTTCCAAAGTACAGAAATACCCATCGGATCGAAGCGCAACGTACGTGGTGACAGTTGGAATTTTATTGGGCAATCGAACTTCTTCTGGGCAGGATAGCAACAGGTGTTGGCAAGAGGATGCGGAATTATGCGAGAATGAAATTGACTAAAGCGTGACCGAGCGGGGTAGATTAGAAAGAGATAACGCGCACGAGTGTCACACAAATGTAATAAAACGCTACATTCGGCGTTTTGCGTGCGAGCGATGAGAAACCGATCGAGCTAGAGACCAGCGGCGAAGATATAGCCACGCTATGAACGAAAACGCCCGACAAACGATGGAATGTCATCGATCTACTCCGCCGCGACCGCCACGAGTACCGACCGCGGCGGACAAGACTCGAATACGTTGTACGAGCGGGACAAAAGGCAGGAAATTGCACGGTATCGCGTAGCGAGCCCGCACGAGCAGCGGATCGGAGGGCCGCGGATAGATGTCGATAAAAACTCGTAAATTAATTCCATGTTGCGCAGAGGTCCCCGACGCCATGGAGCCTCGTGCCAACCTCGCTTAGTCATGACTCCGCGTTACTCCACTCGCCGTGTTCGTCGCTCGTAAATTACTGTAATGGCCGCCTCGAGATGCTCGTAGGTTCGATTCGCGAAGGATGGACACCGAATCGGGTAAAAAAGAAGAAATACGCGAAAGAAAGAAATCTGAGGAAGGGACACGAAAATAGACAAGCCGGCGGAAGCGCGGTTTCCTAACGAGCGTGATACAAAAATAACAGGGCTACCCCTCAGGCCGAGCATTATTTACATAACAGTACACTTTAACGTACAGATTTTTTCTTCGAATCGTTACCAATTTCCGTTGGATATCGGAATTCTATTCCGAGATGCAACGATGCGCGAGCGGAAAACGATTGTTTGGAAAAGAACCACAGGCACACGGCTCTCCGACCAAAATTAGGGATATACATCGCGCCGGTGTTTGAAAATCTTGATTACAAATGCTCCATTCGGACGATAGTAGTAGCCTTGGGAGCTCTCTGAACGCCGTAGTTCCGCGAAACGCGATCTGTTAGCTCGTCTCTGATTTCGATCTATGGAATATCGACGTCGGTCGATCGAAATAACACGTCAAATTACGTAATGGCGAGACCGCGTTTGCGTGTCGCCGGTTTACGAACAGATTGAAGCCTGGCCGAGCGCAACGCGGCGACGAAACGCTCTGTCGAGAAGACAAACTAGGTTCGGTCGTTCGCCTTTCAGCGTCGTGTTACGCCGTGCGAACACGAAAAACCTATACAGCATGGAAAATGGAAAGCGTGGACGAGCGAAAGAAGAGAATGGTGGCCGCGCGGAAGCGAGCCCCTCCAGTCAGCCCTCTTGATCTTTCCTCTGAAACGTCAACGATTCTTCTATCTCGATATCGCGAGCATCCCGCAGGTTGTTCGATATCGCAGCGATGCATCATCGTTCGTAATTTTCTGCTTACATCGGTCGCCATTTAAACTTAGAATCGTTGCGATGTTACCAAGTTTCACCCATCGAGAAAATAGAAACGATATAACGCGAACGCGCACGTGCGTATATGAGGACCAGTGTTAATGTACACCGCGGTATGCCATTGATAACTCGGTTGTTCTCTCTTGGCACTCGCTATCTCTAGTTCGAGCACTCGTGTTGGGCTCGATTTTCCATCGTCGGCTATCGAAACCTTGTCGCGTTCTCGACGGATAATTGCGAGATTAAGAAAGTGGAGCATCGGCACGACGCGCTTACTTATGAAATTGCCTGTAACTACGGCATCGGCTTGTAAGATTTACCGGCGTGTCTCTTATTCCAACTCGAGTCGGTTAAATCCTATTTTAATCGAAACGCGAGTGCGTGCGCCAGCGTATGGCTCGTTTCCTGGAATAGGCAAAAACGACGAATTCGTAGCGTAATGAGCACAATAGCGAGCCAAAAAGGATCGCATTGTCATAGGGTTTTGCGGGTATTGTGTTGGTGGTGTGCCGTGGCCTGGTACGCGACGGAGCGTGCGCGACGACAGTTCGGCTGCCAGGGAATCGCTTCATTAGCGCCACTTTCTTCGTCGCTTCGCGTCACCCTTAACGAACGACCGAGCAGAGAATACGACGAAAAGGGGTGGTCCTGGCCTCTTTTCGTTACCCCGTGAATCTCCCTCGAAAACTAACATCTTAGTAACGATGCTTATATATTCTTTCCTGCGTTTTTTTTTTTTTTAAGGCTCTACTACGACTCACGCTCTTACAGCGCCGCTCAGATTGGTGTGGGGCAGCGAGGGCAAAGACGTCGAATTACCATGCGACATCACTCCGCCGACACCGACCGACTCCGTGAACATGGTGCTTTGGTTCAAAGACACCGCTGGGATACCTCTTTACAGGTAACGTTCTCCCGCCATCCCATTCCTTTCCTTCTATCTCGTCCGGACAAAGGACGGAGCAAGCTGTTGTATCCTAATCCCGTGTATGTTATTTGTCGTAACACGATGGACCGAATTTACAAATGCATTTTTTTCTTTTCTCTTCTCTGCTTTGGCGCGCAAAATATACGATAAAAGTACGATAGTCGAACAGAGTAAAGGCAAACGACAGTCGTCGATTCACCGTGACTTTATTTTACCGGATATACGCATTCCTTTGACATCCGTTTCGCCAACTTGCCGTTAACGCGAAATCCATCAGGAAGGAAGAAGCTCGTGCACGAGTCGTGTGGTCGCTTGTCGACCACGCTTAATATTCCTAGATGCCATTGTTCTGACATCGTATCTCGAAATATCTCAAGCCAAGCATCCGAAATAGGGTTCCTCTGTACCGTCTTGCTCTATTATGCAGTCGGGACTCTGCCGTCGTTCCTGGAAATAAGCCGCGATCCTTATCGCCACTATCTCATTCGTTGCCTCTCAACAGCCAACGACCCGTTTAATCAAAATGAATGCTCCACGAGTCACGATTGACCGTTCGACCGAAAGTAGGATTGAGGTAGATCGCGTAACGTAAATAAACCAAAAGACCGTCGAGGATGGTTGGCATCGACCGGTGGAATTTCTTAATACCAACGAACTTTCAGAAATAGAGTGGTGGATCGTCATTTCGTGCTGACAAATACACGTAAACAGTGTATTCCGGATGGTTTATTTATGAACGGGAGTTGTAAGTTTGTCCGTAAAATGGAACGGTCTGTTTCAGTGTCGGCGAGCCATTAATCGCGAACCGGGTATCGTTGTACGAGCGCGAGATTACGGCATAAGGAATTTTCCTGGAAAAGGACAAACGCGTGGATTCGAAGAGAAAAGAAAATCCCTTTTGCGGCTCGGTCTGCTCCGCGTGAAAGAGCGATCGTAAAAAAATACGTCGAAAAGGAGGGACGTCGAGCGAGACGAACGCAAAGCAGGTGGCTTTCAGATTTTACGAGTTCGGTTATTCGTACCAATGGTCTGTGCCCTTCGACACAGTTTTCTTTTTCCTTCGGCTCCCCACGAGGCGCGTAGCGCGCAACCGACAGGAAGAAACGAAAATTCGATGGAAGAAGAGCGAGGAAATTGTTGGAGGACAGAGAGACGTTTACAATTGGCGTCACAATTTGCAGCAAATCGACTGCGAATTGATTCTTTTTCCGTCGTGTTGCCGCGGAGATTTGCTCCTCGACATTGCGTAACGGTCAACCGTTCGCGGTGAATCTAAATTCGCTGACTACGCGCTTGCCAACTATCCTTTTTTTCTCCGTAAATAGATGCGCGTGCTAGAGTTAGTCACTAAAACTGGCCAAGGGGGGTCCACGGTCCGGTGTTTACCACCTCCTTTTACACCCGGAAACGTCAACTCGCTCGATCGTTGACTCGTCGATTGTCGAGCCAAGAATTTCGACCTGCTGATCGGCAGAATGCTCCGGGTAACCGGGTAACCTCGCTACTTTGATCTTGATGCCGCTGCGAAAGGAAACAAATTGTGTTTGACGATCGAAAAACGTTGCTCGTCTTTCTGCGCAGCCTGGACGCAAGAGGCAAAGATCTCGCCTCCGCCGTTCATTGGGCGGTCAGCGATGATCTCGGCAAGAGGACCTACTTCCAGATCGGTGATGGCCATCGAGCTAAGCTCAAAGTTACCAAGGTCACATTCAAGGACCAAGGAATCTTCAGGTGTAGGGTAGATTTTATCAATTCCCCGACGAGAAACTTTCGGGTGAATCTCACGCTCGTCGGTGAGTATCGTCCAAGGGGTAGAACGTTTGCCGTTCGATCGTAACAGGCGCAACGAGTTCGCGTTTTTCTCCTTTTTCCAGAAGAACCATCCAGGCCTGTGATATACGATGCTCAGGGGCGAGAGGTGACAAGAGTGGCTGGACCCTTCTTGGAAGGTTACAATCTCGACTTGACCTGTCAGGTGTCCGGGGGTAAACTCTTGCACTTTTTTCCAACGATCCAGTTCTTGCACAGTTGCCCTAATCGTGTTATTATTTATCTTAGGAAGACCAAAACCTACGGTAGTATGGTGGAAGGACGGTAAGATACTGGACGTCGTCGTTGACACAATCTCTATTGGTTCCCCGAGCAAATTCACGGTGAACCGTCTTTTCATCAACGAGGTGACGAGATCGTTGTGGGGCACGAAGCTCGAATGCAGGGCTCAGTCGGAGCAGATGACCACTCCGATCGTTCGCGAAGTACCTCTAGATATTTACCGTGAGTATCGCGTAGTGTTTTCTCGTCGACCAACTTCGGCAACGGCGAAACAAACGACGCGGTTCAAAAAGGGCAATCGCGAGTGGCGCGCGAGCCTAACATCTGGCAAGAATAAAATAGAACGAATAAGCGCGCTCCACAAGGTCGCATCTTCGAATCTTAACGCGTGCTAAAAGCGATCGCGGGCGGCTTAAGCGACAAGTTAGTCGCGTAGATTTAGTTCCGTTCACGCGTTCTCCTTCTTGCGTTCGCCTTTCGCGTCCGCCCTGTCGATATCTCGCACGATCCAAGACGTTCCGAGGAAAAAGCGTATCCACGAGCGCGCACGGCTTCTAAATATTACGTAAGCCGCTCGTATTTCTCGCGAGGCGTTCAAATTTCTAGCCAGATCGAGGCTGTTCGATGCTCGAACCGCACCGCACGTCAACGGCTTCCTACGTTGCAACATAAGCGCCGGACATCCTGCGTGGCAAGAAATATCGCTCTTATTCATCCGAATGTCCTGCGGCTCGGCCGACGAACAAGAAAGAAATTTAAATATAGTTCGAGCTAGTGACCCGCGGCGGAAGCGAGATGAATTCCAACGATTTCGCGCGGGCCTCTTCTTAACTCCTTTGACGGTCGCATTTCGTGGAATTGTCGTTGAAAGTAAAAATACGCGGTTCGAGTGGCGAGCATGTGGCTCCCTCGACCCGTTATTTTCGCCACGGCTCGAATCGGCTATAGGACTCGTCCTTCTAGCAATTTTTTGTACGCGGTCTCGGATCCTTGGAGAATCGCTGAAGCGATCGAGCGAGAAAAGGAACGCAGGCGATACAGCGTTGCGAACGAGTTTTATTCGCGGCGTGCTATCTACGATCGAGTATACGCACGAACGAAATTCGTAATCGTCGATTCGTTTCGCAGTGAAACCTGCGATCGTAAAGATCGTCCTGATCGACAGTCAAATCTACGCCGGGCGTCCGCTCGCAGCACGCTGTGAAACCTGGGGAAGTTCTCCCGCTGCCAGGATCATCTGGAGGCTAGGCGGACAGACGATAGGAGATCCCAACGCGTCGACTACGCAGAGAAGCAATTCGACGATCAGCAAGCTGGCTCTGGTCCTTGGCAAAGACGACAATGGCAAGAGATTAACCTGCAGAGCCGAAAATCCCAGATTTCCCGGCGGAGTGCTCGAAGAAACTGAGATCTTGGACGTTGCCTGTAAGGTTTCCCTCTTTTCCCATCCTATCAAACGATACGTATATCTTCCCAAAATGACACACAGCTTTCTATGACTTTGGCGTTTAGACGTACCGGTTGTTTCCATCGACCTAGCTACCGGTTACGTCCTGGATACTCTCAGAGAAGGGGACGATCTGAAGCTGGTGTGCAACGTGGAGAGTAACCCACCTCCGACCCGAATCATTTGGTACCACAAGGTAGGAAGAGCTTTTACGCGATTACTGGGTTCTAAGAGGGAGTACGAATCACGGGCCCTTTCAGGACGATCGATTGGAGCACGACGTGACCGGTGGAACGCTGATAGCCTCCAACACGTTAACGCTGAGGGTACTCACTCTGGCTCATGCAGGCGAGTATTCGTGCGAAGCGGCGAATTCCGTGGGAGAAGGTCGGAGCCCTCCGATTTTCGTTCAGATGAAATGTAAGTACATGGTTTCGCGGCTTCTACTACTACGATTTCGATTTTCTCAACGGAGATTGTTCCGCCGGATAGACGCTCCGAGATGCAGGGCAGGTTACGAGCGACGAGAGGTCACGGCTGGTCGCCACGAAACGGTGTCGCTACGCTGTGAAGTCGACGCTGTTCCGAAAGACGCGGTGCGATTCTCTTGGACGTACAACGGAACGCGCGGTGACGTGTTGCCGATGCCAAACTCCAGAGCTCGGAATAACGGGCTCGTTAGCGTTCTCGAGTACACTCCTACCACCGACACCGACTTTGGAACTCTGGCTTGCTGGGCGAGCAACAGCGTCGGCAGACAAAGGACCCCTTGTGTATTCAACATCGTGCCCGGAAGTACGTATCCTTGGAAATTGATAACTGGAACAAATTCCACGAAACCATGGCGACGAAACTTCGATGTTTTCGCGTGCTCTTCCGCTTTTTATTTGAAATCGCTTTGCGGTAAAGAGACGAAGCTTCCTTACGAAGCCGAGTTGAACGTGTTTCGTCGATAGCGCGATTTCACGGCCGTTCGATTTATCGACCAAGTTTTCAAATTATCTTTGACGACGAGTCACTGTCCCTCTGTAAAGTAACGAACGTTACGATTCGCAGAGCCACCGCAGCCACCGTTCGACTGTTCTCTGCACAATGAAACCACCTCGCTGCAAGTGAATTGCGTGCCCGGCGCGGATGGTGGTTCCCCGCAATACTTTTTGCTCGAAGTTCGAGGGATACCGAGAAACTCCGGTGTCGTTCAGATGAATCCGCCGACGCTCCACGCGCCTCAAAGCGACCAGGGAATGGTCGGAGACGTACCGGCGATATATCAAGAGAGAAATCCAAGGCCAAGCTTTCAGCTGCACGGTCTTGAACCCGGTTTCGATTACACGTTATACGTGTACGCTGTGAACGACAGAGGAAGGAGCGAGCCAGCGCTGTTGGAGCATATACGAGTGGCTGAAGTTATCGGCGGGAAGATCGAAAGAAACGGCTTGTTTCTGGAGGATCTGAAAAAGGCACTTCCCAAGGCTAGCTCGGAAAATATGATCATCGTGATCGCCTTGACAGGTACAGGTAATCGAATATAGGAAAATTTATACACTCACGTGTTTCACACGACACGCGTCCATGGACGAGTGAAAGCGAACGAGATTTTGGATCGAAGGTGCGGTGGCTTTGATCCTGATCGGTATCGGGGTGATCATCGGGTTGGCTATCTGCAGGAGAAGGACCGCGTCGCCGCTCAAAGACGGCCCGGACGATTTTACCACCCCCACCTACGTCTCCGCTCAAAGGATCGAGCCAAGGATCAGATACTCGGGCGACAGCAGACGTTCTCAAAGAACGAGCTTGTACATCGAGGAAAATCGAAACGGTAGGACCTTTCTTCGACTCTCGAAAAGCATAAATTTCGCAAACGTTTTAACACGCGAATGCTCGAATCTTTGAAAATTATTTAAAACCATATAATTGCGATCCCAGTTGAGTTAATGTTCGCTTCTTTTTATATTTACAGAACCGGATCTTCTACAGAGAGTCGAGATCGATCTACACGATTAATCTTCCAAAGGCTGCTTTTTATTTTGTACAGTTAGAGGTAAAACCAAGATGTCCATCCTTGTTTAGTATACTTGTACGCTTTTCGCGACGTGCTGTGTATATATCGGTCGGGCACAAGTGCCTCTTTCCTTAGGATTTAGGATAGTAATTCGGTAAGGCATAAGAGAAGAAGAGAACAACACGATGCATCGTGAGTTTCCTCCGGTGATTTAACACTGTTTCCAGAATTCCTGTACCTGTTTTTTTTACAATCGTATTCGAGGAAGTATCTTTTAAAACGTCGGCTAGGTGACGAACTTTAGAACGTTATTTATTGCATTTCTTGCTGTAATTTACGTGCCATATTATTTTCTTTCTTTTTGCCTTTTTCTTTTTATTTTCTTCTATCTAAATGAACAAGAAATAAAAGTATTATAGGTAATTGCGCGACGGTACTCATCGACGACTCGTGTCTTTACGATAATCGATGCTTCAGCGGAAGCTTGTCGTTTCTCGTAGATGAGCGGAAAAACTTCGCGTTTACGACGAAACGATTTCAGCGTATCTTATCTTGAGATTTCGAAGAAACCTCAATGATTATATCTCAAGATTTCGAAGAAATCGAAAACGCTTATCTAATTATGTAAATAGCGTACGAAAATGCTGGGTTGTATTATTAGCGATTAAACGGCCAAATAAATTTTTACGTAATATCAGGCGTGTGTCTATTCGATGTATGTTCTCCCCAACCATGATGCAGCGTACGTAGTTCAGAGCGGAACAAA